>NW_015172018.1:878026-897458 GCF_001447785.1 Gekko japonicus | reverse complement strand
TAGCACTCTCTCTCTCTCTCTCTCTCTCTCTCTCTCTCTCTCTCACACACACACACACACACACACACACACACACACACACGGTACACACAAAGACCTCAAATGACGTATCGTATATTAATTATGAAACATGTATTCCTTGCTCTAAAAACGTGGTTTATCAGTGAAAATTAAGCCACAACATCAAGGATGTGTGTTGAGGTCAAACCCTTGAGTAGGGTTGCTAAATCTCTTTTGGGAAATTCCTGGAGATTTGGGGAGGGGTGGAGCCTAGGATACTGGGATTTGGGGAGGGGAGGGGAGGGACCTGAGTGGGGACTAGAGTCAACCTTCCAAAGCAGACATATTCTCCAGGGGAAACTGATCTGGAGATAAGTTGTAAATTCAGGAGTTCCCCAGGTACCACCTGGAGGTTGGCAAATCTACCCAAATCTCTCTCTCTCTCTCTCTCTTTATATATATATATATATAGATATAGATAGATAGATAGATAGATAGATAGATAGATACATAGATATATAGATATATAGATATAGATATAGATATATAGATATATAGATATATATAGATATAGATACACACACACACACTGCATTGATTTGTAATCTTCCAGTAAACCAGGGTGATGTAATAGTTAGCATATTGGACTCAGATCTGGGCAAACCAAGTTTAAATCCATGGCATCCTGTTGAGTGTCTTTGGGCTAAGTCACTTACCCTCAGCCTAACCTGCCTCACAGAGTTGTTGCAAGGATTAAATGAAGGAAAACAGAGCAATGTTAAGTCACTTTGGATCTCCACTGGAGACAGAGGCAGGGTACAAACAAACAAATGTTCTTGTTATCGATACATTTTCTTGCCCTCCAGTTCTTTTAAAGTTGAAAATTTCATTTTCAGCAGCAGGTGCAACTCAGAAGCCTTAATGGAGTGTAAAGAACCGAAAGGTTATCCTTCTGTAGGTTCAGAACAGTGCTTCAGAAACAGTAAAGCTAATGGGCATCTTTATTGCTAATAAAAATGATTTTGCTTACACAAAACCCCTTAAGTTTAAAAGTTTAGAATTCAATTTATTTTACGATTCAGCTATCTTCTGTATGGCCAAATCTATCTTGTGACAACTTGAGGTATGTTATAGGCCTGACATATCCTTGGAATGGTTTACCACGATTATCTATTTCTATAATTTCTACTGGATTGTATTAATACTGGGAATTGCTTTTTTTCTAATATTGACTTTGACTTTGATTTTGCTTACATCTTAGTTTCTATATTTCACTCTCTAATGTTCTGGATGTTTTGCAGGGTTGCATTCAGAGCCAGGATTGCACTGAACCCATTTCTCTGAAAAGTAGCATCTCTGTTTAGGGCACATATGTCCTTAACCAAACAACAGTCCGTGTTACCAGAGAAATGGCATGAGATTCAGTCAATGATAAGTCAATATTTTAAAAAGCACTTTCTCTTCATTGAATGCTGATAAGAGGAACAGGCAAAACCCATGCAGGCTTTCAGCAATCCTTAGGTTTTAATTTTGACAAATGATGAGAGAAATTCCTAAAGATTCATTATTTCATCCGTCTCATAGTTTACATATCCGATCCTGGAAGCTGGATGATGAATGCAAAAATATCTAGTCTGTATATCTTTCATGGTTTCATAACAGATGAATCTGAATGGGGTGGGATAAAGATAAGGAATTTAAACTGTAATTTTTTTCTTTTGGGTTCATATAAATGTCCCATTTTCTTTCTGTATCTGACAAAGGGGGCTTTAACTCCTGGAAGCTTCTGCCCTGGAAAACTTGTTAGTCTTTAAGGTGCTGCTGGATCGAGTTCTTCTACTGCAGACCACCATGATTACCCGCCTGAAACGGTTTCCTTTCTCTCTCTCCTTGCAGCAGTCAAGCACTGGGGATCTGAGGACTCTGAGGAAAGGATTGTCCCCGTACCACTCTGAGTCACAGCTGTCATCACTGCCGCAGTATCAGGATGCCCTGCAAAATGTAAGATGCGCAAAGTAGCCCAGTATAACTATGCTGGTAGAAAGGTTAGGTTTGTGGAGACATTGGTTCAAATCCTATGAACAGGTTCCTTGCATTCCACCAAACATGTTATTTCTTCCTCTGGAATCTCCGCTATAACGGGAGCCCATTGAAAAGCATTAATTTTATGCAAAGAGAAGTTTTAGCAGAAGAGGAAGAATGCTCCGTAGGTAAGAGACGATCTAGAGCTCCCTGAACTTGTACATAGGATCCAAGCCAGGGAACCAGAGTTCAGCTGAAGAATGCAGACTGTTGGGCAGACTATCTATCTATCATTGCCTGTTTAAACCACTTGAAAGCTCCGTACATTGCACAGGTGTCTTTAGATTGCAGTATGATACTGCACTTAACTGGGGACCAAGTGAAGGCAGTCACCTTGTGCTGTTTTGTTGGTATATGATCATTGTTGCTGATCTAAGAAAGTTTGTGCAGTATTGTGCATAGCAGACAAAAGTATGAATCAGGAAGCCCTTGGTTAGAAGCTCACCTTTGCCGTGAATTTACAAGGCGGCCTTTGGAAAATCACACTCTTCCAGCCTCCTCTGTGCAACTTGGGGGAAAACTGCACAGATCTAATTTGCAGGGTGGTAACATTCACAGCAAGACAATGGGAAGATCCATCCAGCTTTTCGTCTGAAGGGACGGAAAGGAAAGGGTCCCCCTTTGGACATCAGTAAGGCTATTCTGAGGAACACAGGGCCTTGCATAAACAAAAATCATATACCGCAGGGTCTGTAGTGAGGAGGAAAATTGCATGGAAAAAGCTGTTTGAATCCAACCATGCATGCAAAACACTTTGAACTCCCTGAAGTTCTGTGAAAATGCAAAGTACTCTTATCCATTGTTTAACTCAAGTAGTAATTGATCCCCGTACCATGGTGCAAAAAGCTGTATCTTGTGAATCAATATCTTACCATACAGCTATTAAAGGCTCAGAGTCAGGAGCTTTATGGGGATGGGGGTGGGATAAGAACTCTATGAAGAAGCGCTTGAGAGGGTTGCCGGCAGAGTGCTGGCATCCTGCGAGGGGTTTAGTGGGGCAGAGACATGCTAATAAGCTAATGATTCTATGATTTGTGATTTTTTCAGGGGAATTTTAGAGCATTGAGCCAATGTGATGATGTCACTTCTGGGTTCACGGTGGAAGTGACATCAGGGCATTGGTGCACTGTCTATTTGCCCCACTTTTCCTCCAGTGCTCTACTGAGTGCCAGTGAGTCAGTGGGGCTACAGGGTGGGAAACCTCCTGATATAGTGGGAGACCTGGCCAGCCTAACACATGGTGGTGGTGTCATTCTGAAGGGACTGTGTCATACTGTATAAGGAGACCAGATAATTTGTGGTCCATGGAGTATCAATGAGGGGAAGACACGTCTATCTTTCTGATGTTGCTACATTAGTGTATTTATTTAGGCTTTTAGCCAGGCTGGTCCAGAATGAGGACTATATGTTGAAACATAACCTGAGATACCCTGAAATAGTTTTTAAAATATTGCACATTAGCCATATTTCATCATGCAATCATAAAATAACTTTCTTGCAATGCTTTGGAAAGATGCTCATATTTGTGATGTGGCAAGTCTCCAGGGTAAGAAAACACTAGCAGTGAAAACAGATATAGATTTCACACCAAATTTTCAAGCTGCAGTATGAACCCAGCTTCCTCCCACCTTTGCTACTGGAAAAGATAAACATGGGCCACCATTTTGACCCTCCTTCTGTAGTCTGGGTGGCTGCCTACCATGTGTGTGTGTGTGTGGGGGGGGAATGTCTAAAGTGCTCCATATGTTGCCTGTTAATTGTGACCAGGAAACTCAAGGAAACTTAACTGCAAAACTGCTCTGGAGAATGAGGGTGAGGTTATTGGTAGCATTGCTGAAGTTAGCCCATCAGCACCATGCACAACCAGCTCTCTGCTTATAGTCTGCTGCAAGACAGTTATTTTGTTTTCAGAAAGTGATCCTTTGGCATAGTTGACATCAGTACTGCTTACATCCTGAGTACTTTATGTTTACTTTGAGCCTTATTAATTGTTTCTGTCTTGACAGCAAGTCCACGTAAATCAAGATTTGCTTCACTATCTCTGAGATAATCTTAATTGAAGTAAATCATTTTGTTATTATATGCCAGATGTCTTGTTTTTATTTCCCATGGCATCCTGTAATTATCTCAGTGCGATTTGTGATGACCTAAATGCTCCTCAAAAGTTTCTTCTCCCAAATATTTGTGTACAACTTTTAGAATTTTAAACTACGAGGCATGAACAAGTGCCGTGCTTGCTAGACAGTGTCTGACGCAGAGCACACTTCCTCTGAAACTTCCATTTGCAAAAGAGCCCTTTGAAAAGTATTGATCTTGTGCACATGGCAGAAACTATCTATTAGTGTGCACAGAAGTCATTCGTAGGATCCAGGCCCAAGTGCTGACTTGCTGGTAAATTGTTATGTATCAAACACTAACGGTAAATCTTGCCAAGGTCTTACTATCATGGGGATTTTCCAGCATGTTCCAAGGAGCGTTGAAAAACAAATGCAAGAGTAACTGTTATTTATCTACTACTGCCCGAGCGTGTTGAAGCTTAATTAAAAAGTTATCAGTTACATGGGGTAAGCAGAGAAATTAAGGAGTCTAGTCAGATATGCTGTGCTTACAGAAAGCATGCATACAGGTTAAATGTGAAACAACGAGGAGACCGAACCACGAGTTTCACTCCCCATAAGACAGCTACAGTACAGGCGCTGTGAGCCCTGAGTCGCAGCCAGAATGTTTAGGTTGAATGGGCCTGATCCAGGGAAGTATACAGGGCTGCCCAAGACGATCAGAATGAAGGTCACCCAAAGCTTGTAGTTCTGCTTATACACGATGCTTACTTGAAAAGAAAGAGTGGCTGTGATCACACATACACACACACACACTAAATAATGCACTTTCAATCCACTTTCAGTGCCATTTCCAACTGGATTTTGCCAGTTCACACAGTAAAATCCTGTTTGAAAGTGCATTGAAAGTGGTTTGAAAGTGCGTTATTTACTGCGTGTGATCGCAGCCAGTGATTATTATATCTGTTTCTTATCTCGGACTCCTGGAATGGAAACATCCTTATTCATAGTCTCAATCACTGTTCCCTCTAAGCTGAGTTAGTGTGAGCTAGCTCACAATTTTTTAGCCTCTGGCTCACACATTTTTGTCTTGGCTCAGGAAGGATGGCTCCAGAACAAGCTAATTTATGCAGCAGACAAATCGCTCACTCACAACTTGAATGCCAGTAGCTCACAAAGTAGAAGTTTTGCTCATGAGACTCCGCAGCTTAGAGGGAACATTGGTCTCAATGGACCCAGTTCAGCATTTCCAACCTCCAGGTGGGGTAGGGTTGCCAAGTACTACCTGTTGCTGCAGCGGGGGACTCCTGGCGCGCTCCTGGGGTGCGCGCGCGCCGCAACCACGTCACCCGGAAGTGACGCAATCACGCCAGGCACGCTGGGGGCGGGGCCACGGCCATCCCAGGGAAAACCATAGAGTTTTCCCTCGGATGACCGTGGCCCTGCCCCCAGCGTGCCCGGCGTGGTCACGTCAGTTCCGGGTGACGTGCACATCATGTACTTTGGGGGTGGGGTTCCCCTCGGGGCCTGATCCACCGGCGGCGGGGAATGGGCCTCTGGTGCGGGGGTTTCCTCGCCCCCGGGGGGGACTTGGCAAGCCTAAGGTGGGGCCTGAAGTTCTCCTGGAATTGCAACTGATCTCCAGATTGTAGAGATCAGTTCCCCTAAAGCAGTGGTACTTAACTCATTGGCTCAGGAGCCTCATGTGACATGCTGCCTGTGACCCTTCTAAGCACTGTTCCCCAAGGTGGCACCTGTCCCGGATTTAAGGAGGGTGGGCAAGGCCCTTGTTTGGTGGGGCTTGCAGCTGACAGACGGATTCCACGTTGAAACAGCTACCACTGGAGGAACGCGTAAGCTACAAGTCTCCTTGAGGTGCAGGCCTCATGCCAGGGCTGGAAATAAATGTGGCTTTTGGGTAATTGCAGATGTGGCTCTCCATGAGCTGTGAAGTCAGCACCACTGCCCTAGAGGAAATGGCAGCTCTGGCGGGTGGACTGTATGGCAGCACATCCCCACTGAGTTCCGTCGCACCTCATGCACTATCCCCAAATCTGCAGGAACTTCTTCTACGATACTTGGCAACTCTAATCCATTTCTAGTCCTTGGCACGCTGAGCAGTTCATACCGAAGATGGTATTTTTGGCAGTTCAGCATCCGATGCAAATAAAGTCTTGTTACTTATTCATCTGAGTCAATTGTTTGTTCCAAAGCGAACGATAAACACTGTGGTGATTTTGAAATATGCCAAGTGGCTTCTTGTAAAGTTTCTGTTTATGTACCCAAGTGGAATCTTGAGTACTGGAAGAACATGGAATGCTAGGCTGGGCAGAAGAACGCTACCCCCTGACAAAACATGGGAGCAGCTGCTAAGGAACAGGAAATATTAGGGGCCCTACTTATTTTCAAAAGAAAGGAGAAGTGTCTATATTTTCTCTGTCATCAAACCTTGTATTCTCCAACCCGAGGTATTTTCCTGATTGGGACTGTAAATTCGCCCTCCCCAAATCCAAGGATGGTTCTCATGTATTCACACTGGAGAGCCAGTTTGGTGTAGTGGTTAAGTGCGCAGACTCTATTCTGGGAGAATCGGGTTTGATTCCCCACTCTTCCACTTGCAGCTGCTGGATGGCTTTGGGCAAGCCATGGTTCTGTCAGGGGTGTTCTTGAAAAAGAGCAGTTTCCGTCAGAGCACTCTCAGCCCCACCTACCTCACAGGGTGTCTGTTGTGGGGAGGGGAAGGTGAGGAGAACGATGCAAGCTGCTTGGGGTCCCCATTGGGGAGAAAGGCAGGATACAAAGGAAGTATGTAAATAAATGCAAAAAAATGTATGAAGAGCTCTCTCACGTGGCTTTTGTGAGGATAAAATAGAGGAGGGGGGAAGTTATAAGCTGCTTTGGGTCCCCCTTAGGGAGAAAAGCAGGGTATAAGTAGGGTTGCCAGCTCCAGGTTGGGAAATATCTGGACATTTTGGGAGTGCCGCTGGAGGAGGGCAGGGTTTGGGGCATAATGCCATAGAATCCAACTTGCAAAGGAGGCCCTTCTCTCCAGGTGCACTGATCTCTGTCACCTGGAGATCAGTTGTAATGGGGAGGTCTCCAGCCACCACCTGGAGGTTGGCATCCCTAGGTATAAGTATCTCATCTAAGAGAAACTCCCATACCTGCAAAACGAACTATTCTCTCATTCTTGCTTCTGATCCCTCTGTTTTTGTTTTTTTTTACTTCTGGACTTCGTTTTTAAAATTTTTGAGAGCAATTATTAAAATTAAAAATATTGAGAGCAATACTATAGAAGATATCTCTGTTACTTTAAAAGAAACGTTTCTTTTAAAGTAACAGAGATATCTTCTATAGTATTGCTCTCAATATTTTATGCCCTATACAGTATTTATTTATTTACTTGGCTACGTTTAACCCATTTTTCCCCACCCAGGGCAGACTCAAAGCAGCTTATAATAGGGCAAAGCAGCAACAAACTACAGATGCAACAAGTCTACCTGTCTTCAACAAACTAATCCAGAGCAGAGGGGGAAGGAGATTATCAAGGCAGGTGGTAAAAGCTCTGCCCCTGTTGGGAACAGTCTCTCCCAGTAACGACAGATTTTCAATCAATAATCTTTAAAATGTCCCATTTCCACACTTTTCTAGTCAGCAGGTTGACCTGTATTTGTACCAAAACTCAGTGTCTCCCAGTAACGACAGATTTTCAATCAATAATCTTTAAAATGTCCCATTTCCACACTTTTCTAGTCAGCAGGTTGACCTGTATTTGTACCCAAACTCAGTTTCCTATCAGTTGAGGAAGCACCCCAGGCATTTTGGTACCTCCCCATTAGTCAGCAAGTGGAGGCCAGTTTGCACACCCATCAGAGTCACGTGGTAAAACTTCCCCTGTTCTGTACCATGTCAAAGTGCAGGTCACGGTGAGAAAAATAGCCTGTTTCAGTGTTGCCTCATACAGGGAAAATATAACTGTACATAAGGCTCACTTGCATGTCAGGAGTAGACTAAAAAGGACTTCTTCCTTACCTGTCAGTCTTTTGCATTTAGAGAAGGTTATTATTTTGTATGCGTGTGGACTGGATGGGCTATATGTGGCCTGTACCACCAGCATCATCACCACTTACAGCCTGAAGTGGTAGAGTCCGGGTAAAGGTTCACTGTATGAGTCTGATGACTGAATGGAGATGGAAAGGCATATGTAGGTAATGTCATATATTAGTGACCTGTGCTTCATGTGAAACTATTAACCTGGCAACAAATGAATTTACCATTTTTCTTCATCAATCTTAAGTAAAGTTGTACCTTTCTAAGCCCATTGGACTCTGTGGGCTTAAAAGGGTATAATTCTGCTTAGGACTGCACTGTCCGCCTTGTCACTAGGGTTGCCAACCTCCAGGTGGTAACTGGAGATCTCATGGGATTAAAACTGATCTCCAATCTACAGAGATCAGTTTACCTGGAGAAAATGGCCACTTTGGAAGGTGGGCACTTGGCATTATGCCCCATTGAAGTCCCTCCCCTCCCCAAACTTTGCCCTCCTCAGGCTCCACCCCAAAAATCTCCAGGTATTTCCTAACGGAGCTGGCAACCCTACTTGCCATCCTGGTATCAACCTATAGATCCATTTCTTTGCCTTTCACAAGATTGGCAAATCATTCTTCCCTCAGGTATCTCAAGTTTCCTCCAGTGACTGGGTGTATAAGAAGAGAACAGCTAATTTAATAAAATAGGAGTCTAGATGGCCAACATGGTATAGTGGTTAAGAGCAGTGGATTCTATTCTGGGAAATGAGTTTGATTCTCTACTCCTCCTCCATATGAAGCCTGCTGGGTGACCTTGGGCCAGTCACAGTTCTCTCTCTGAACTCTCTCAGCCCCACCTATCTCACAAGGTGCCTGTTGTGGGGACAGGAAGGGAAGGGGGATTGTAAGCCACTTTGAGACTCCTTAGGGTAGAGAGGGGTAAAACACTCTACTTTTCTTCTTCAATATTACAAAAACTTGACTCTGCTTTACAGGTGCAAGGTATTGTTATAGTATACACAGCCTTTCTTAGGTGCACATAGCAAAATATTTCAAGGAAGCCATTCTGGCATTGTGTTTTTAAATGTACGAGTTAATGAAACTGGAACAAAGGAATAATCAGTTTTTACAGACCACCGGGTGTTGTTCTTGCAAAAACTGGGGGGAAATGAAAGCATTATCATAATATGAACCTTTCAAGCCAAGAAGAAAGTAACAGGTGTGGATTCAATGGTTATGGACAGTGTGGGCTATGCCAGGTGCAGTTATGCAAAACCGGTCATTACTCTGTGTAACTGCTTAAGTGTTTTCTTTCTCTTTGTGAGTACGAGCATTGGAGAGAAAAGCAATTCTGAAAATGTATTCAAGAAGGAATTTCTGACTTCTGAATGTCATTCAACAGTTGCCAGGCTTCATTCTGTTACCTAAGGATATTTTGGAAATAAATATAGTTTAGCAGTTGCTTAATAATTGTCCTGCTCTTTTCTTATTTTGCTATTGCAGTTATTATACAGGGTATGAGACTGGTACCAGTAAGGAGGGGAAAGCTCTTCCCCAGACCTTCCAGTATGGGTATCGACTGGGCAAGGAAGTAGATATAATATATGAGAAGTAGGCAAAGTGTAGGGAAGGATCGTGGTTCAAAATTAGAACATCTGGTTTGCATGCAGAAGACTCTTGAGTCCAACCCTGGGAATTCCAGTTAAAGATAGCAGGTTCTGGGAAAGATCCAGCTCTGTGCTGAGACACTGTGGAGTTGCTGGCAGTCCAAGCAGACCACAGAGTAGACTCTAGATATGGAAAATGACTCCAGATATTGCAGAATGATCCACCTCCAATGGTGTTGCCATAATTCAGGCTCCTCCTCTTCCTGTTGTATGACTGCGGTGACACATGACTTCCTGTCACATGCCTGAAGCTCCTTGGGTCCTAGGCTGCTGCCCGGGTCTTAAAGTTGAGTACCAGTTCTGGAAAGGTTAAAGACCACTGGAGGAGACCGTGCTGAGCTAAATGGTACAATGTTAATAGATTCAAAAATGCGCAGCTATTTGGGTCTAAAGCCCTGTTTCGAAATTGTAGTCTAGGGAACATTGGGCTTTCATGAAAGATTTCTCAGTGAGAGAGTTAGTAATAGCAGTCAAGATTCACTGTAGGAGGTAGGCTCTGTTAACGGTGAGGCCCAGAATTCTTGTCCAGTGATTGCTCTGCATGAACTGAGTGCGTAGCCTAGAACATGTGCCAGAGCTCTCTGTAAGGAAGACAAAATGAAGTGAACTGGTCCTTAAGGCACTTGTTCTTCCCTCTTCGAGGAGCAGAACTAGCCTTGCCCCTTTTCATCTGAACAAAAAGTGAATGTTACAGATCGAATTATGGAGGTAAGGGAGTCACCAATCCCCTAAAGTAAGTAATAGAAATATATATTTTTTTTTTTAAACTTTGTAGGGTTGCATTGAACATGCCAGTAGCTCTCAAGGGAGAAACACACCCCACCCCACCCCAAATCTCTGCTGAGTATTTCCATTTGACAGCTTAGGGATAGAGGTGCAGGGGAAAAATGAAGAGGAAGTGTGAGAAAACTAAGAAAGTAGGGCATTTTCTCTCTTCAGCATTATTAGTAGAGTATGCATTGCAGTTTACAAAAAAAAAAAAAAAAAGACAAGGACAATTTAGGGGTGTGTGTGTGAAACACCACAGGGAAATCGACCTCATTAAGGTTAGGGAATATACGAGGTGTAGAGCTGAAGGAAACTGAATAGAAAGTTCTATTGTTGTTTTTCTACATCTACTGTCTCCATGTGGCCCTGGTTACGGGGCCAAGTGGCCAGTTTTAGATGCCGCTAATGGAGACCATATTCTCAATTAAGACCAACAAACTTTATCGTAGCATAAGCTTTCGAGAAACACATCTAACAAAGAGAGCTATGTTTCTCGAAAGCTTATGCTACAATAAAGTTCGTTAGTCTTAAAGGTGCTGCTGGGCTTTTTACTATTTTGCAGCGACAGACTAACACAGCTAACTCCTCTGGATCTATGTTCTCAATTGCTTACTCTGTTATTTTATTCTCACCGTTGGAAGACAAATGGCATCAGCTTGGTTTCCTGCTTGGTGTCCTAAAATGTCTTCATTCAGCCTTATACGAAATGTGATTTCCTTTTGTTCTTATGTGCACAGCCTGGTGGAACAAACTGTATTTCTGTGTACCTGCGTTCAGTTTTTAGCTGGCTTTTGAAGGACCTTTGAAATCTTATTATTTAGCTTGCTGGCCATGGAGATCTACAGTGCCCTGTGGCAGCAGCTGACTGATGAATCACAGCAGTTCTTTGCAGAACAGGAGGAAACAGTGGAGAGGAGGAGGGCAAGCTGAAGGGAGCTCAGGTGCTTCTGAGAGGCTTGTCACACTGTGAGGCTGTTGAACAGACAAAGAATGAAATCTTAAGCAGCCCCTTTAATGCAGTGACAATGATGGAGGAGGAGGAGGCGGAGGAGGAGGAAAGGGAAACAGAGGGCTTATGCATAGAGACAGTGACCAAGTTTTTGACTGGGGAAATTCTACTGCTAAACATCTGAGTTTACATCAGTCTCCTTGCCTCCATTTAACCTTTGCAATAGGCCTGTGAGGTAGGTTAGGGTGTGAAAGAGTGAGTGGCCCCAGGTCCATCCCCGTAGCCAGACATTTTTGGCTGGTGGGGCAGGGGAGTGGGGAACTGTTAAGCCGCTCACTTAACAAAGTAGTCGGAGAGTGATTCAGCAAAGATTCAGCTTTATTCAGCAACTCAAACACAACTCCAACACGGATCAACATCTGATAGCCAGAACAGCTTTTACATTGCAGCTGTCCTGCTTTTAAACTCTCCCGGCGAATGTAGCCACGCCTACTGTACAATTACCAACCAATAAGGTTGTATGCATAAGGACCAATCACGGACGTTCCCGCTCAGGGAGCTTGCTGAGAAGTGATTGGTTGGTTCTTTCTGGGCTAGCAATGCGATTGGATGGATTTGGATCCTAGCCCAGGACGAAGCTTTACATGGCAATTCAATTATGTTGTTCATGTACATGGCAGCTATTGAATACATTACAGGAACTTAATTAGATTAGTGTGGGTGGGAGGTAGTGAAGAAAGCAGTGGGGAAGCTGGGGAAGGAAAGGGAAGCTGTCCTGCCATTTTTGGTCAGTTTTCACTCCCTTCCATCAGCTGTTAAACCTAACAGCTGATCCCAGGGAGTGAAACTGACCAGAAGTGGCAGGGCGGCTTCCCTTGTTCCTCCGCCTCCCCATGGCTGGGGAGTGAGGCGCACAGCGGGGGGGGGGGCGCTGGCCTCCTCCCGGGTGGGGCAGCATGTGCTTCCTCTAAGCTGTGGAGTCTTGTGAGCAAAAATTCTACTTTGTCAGCTATTGGCATTAAAATTGTGAGCGAGCCATGTGGCTACTGCATAAATTAATTTGCTCTGGAGCCATCCTTCCTGAGCTGAGATAAACATATTTGAGCCGGAGGCGAAAAAACTGTGAGCTAGCTCACACTAACTTAGCTTAGAGGGAACACTGGGCAAGGATCGTCCATGTAGGGGCTCCGCTCTCAAATGCCCCACCGTGGCTATGGGCCTGCCCAGGTCTCTGTGGTAATCATCCTAAAGAGTCCCGCCTCTGCTCCGCTCCAGGGCTCTGAATCAATCCTTGTGATTTAGGCCTCATGCAAATCCAAGCAGGACCCATGAAACGCCGCTGGATGGGAGGGGTGAGCCAGTCTCAGCTTTAAAAGGTTGAAGAAACCTTTTTTTACGTCAGCTTAGCCAGGCTTTTATTTGGTTTTATAATTAGGGTTTGGGGGTCAGCTTAGGGAAGAAAGCTTATTTTAGTGGTACAAATAAGCATCTTGTTAAGGGGCCATCATTCCTAACCGGTATGGGCAGGTTCTGTGTTGAGGTGCTCTGTGAGAGAAAAGAGCAGCCTTGAACCTGCTGAGGCAACCTGTCCAGAGGAAGGTGAATCAAATCTCCCCTCAGGGGTTATTTACTTTAATTGACAGCCGGCTTTACTTTATAGTTATCCACACATCAAATTTACCTTATTAAATACTTTACTTTCTGTTAAATAAACCTTTGTTGTTCATCTCCATCTGTGTCTTGTCTGTCAAGAAAAAATATCTAAGAAGCAAGGGTCTCTGTTTACTTTATATATAAGTACAGCCTTAGTCGAGCAGGTTTACAAATAAGAGACCTTCAGGGAGCACACAGCTTACATGCTACCAATCTTTATTTTAAAGCTTGTGTCCCCCTTTTTATTTGATTATGGGTGGCTGGGGTATAAAGAATCTACAGGAGAGGCCAGAGTGGGTGATTGGGTGTTCTTCAGTCCAGAGGGCTGGTGTCTCAGAGCCTCGCTCCCCTCACCTGATAGCCGCCACAGTCTCCCAGCAAATCTCTATATTCTGTGGCAGTGTGGGGATTTGACCCAGAAGTCCGAGTGCTGAGGTATCCTCTTTCTAATTTTCTAATTTTAGATAATTTCTACTTCAGTAGCTCTCTGGCTTGGAGCAGGAGCTCCAGACGACCTATCAAGCGCAGGGGCTATGCAGAAACTGGAGAGGTCAGCCAGGGCCACTCCAATAGGAGCCATGCAACAAAAGAAATTTGCATAGCCCATCGAGCGAGCAGAGGCGTGACCTAACCAGTTTCTGGATGACTTCCCCCCACTGAAGGAGAACCTTTTCTGACATTCCGTCCATTCCACCACATTGGCTTGAATGTTGAATGCTCATGTTAATTTATTTATCACAGAAGCAGTCCCCACACATCATGATAGGATGTCACAGAATATGGCTTCTAGCTCTGGGTGAGGCCCATGAACTCACTTTCAAAAGTAAAGCCTAGCCTTATGGAATTTAACTGTACGGAGTACTGGCAAGGTGCATGTATATCAAAGAGCTTCATTTCTGAATGACCTCACAGAATCACTTACCTAAGGCAGTGAAGCAGCGTGCTAGAAGAGGAGTTGTGGGTTGTTGTTGTTTTTTTAAAAGAAGGGGGTTCTCTTTATTATTAATAAATGGTGGGGGATGTAAACCCTTGTTCTTAAGTAGATTTTCACTAAACCCTGCCAAGGCCCTGAAGATATGTTGCATCTGACAAGATGGTGTCTGAGCCGCGTGGGCAGACGGCACTTGGCATGACTTGGCTTGTGGACAAACTCAATGGTTAATTCATGGATGTGAATGTTTATATGGCCGGCTGCTCGGCACGATTAATGGGAGGCAAATTAAATAACCAATGAATGCGTCTAGCATCTGGAGAAAAGCACTCCTCAATTGAAAGACAAGGATTTATTATTTTTTTAAAAAAAAAACTTCCTCACTAATACTAGGAACCGCAGGCTTTAGAATTTCAGAGAAATTCAGTGTAATAAAGGGAATGGTCTGGTGATTGAGACCGAATCCCTATTACTCCTCCTTTGACCTTATCTTCCTCGCTGCAAGAATTTGTGTTCCCCAGCATGTGACCTGTGGCCGGGCATTCTGCCTTCATAGTTGTAAATTCATTCCAGCGTGATCTAGGACACCATAGCAATTTAAATATGAGAGAAAGGAGAGAGAGAGAGAGAGAGATTGGGGGGGGGTTTTGTGTGTGTGTTTTGTTTGTTTTAAATTGGATGCCCTCAGTCCATCTGAATAGTGGGTGCCCAATAATGAAATGTCACAATCTCTTTGCATCAACTGCTCTGCTGGTCAGTGGGCAGACTGAGCAGAGCGTTGGCAAATGGATAATTTGGCATGTTCGTGCTTACTTTGGGATTATAGAGATGGATTTAAAAATTGGTTAGAAAGTAACAGCGAATGGGTATTGTAATGATGATGTCTTCTGTTTAAATTGCGAGGAAAATGGTACGATCAGTGTCCTATTTGCCTGGCAGGACAAATGCATGCTCTCTCCATGTGAACCTAAATTGTTCTATGCATGTATATATGAATTCTAGTTTATGCTGACGTAAAATTGGGTTAGTCTTTGAGGTGCCACAAGGTTGGTGTTTAGTTTTGTTGTAGTAGACAAACACACAGCCCTGACCTGGGTGGCCCAGGCTGGCCTGATCTTCTAAGACCTTGGAAGCTAAGTAGGAGTTGGCCTTGGTTAGTATTTGGATGGGAGACCACCAATGAATGCCTGGGTCACTCTGCAGATGAAGGCAATGGCAAACCACTTCTGAATGCCTCTTGCCTTGAAAATCGTATAAGTCAGTTGTGACTTGACAACACTAGATAAACACAGCTACTCCTCTAGAATTATTTTGTTTAAATTATTTTTAGGCAGCCTTTCTTCCCAACTTAGGGTCCCCGATGTGGAAAGCAATCAAAAACATTGACACTTATATACAACAATTAAACAAAACACATAGACAGGAAAGCAGGTTGGCGAGGGAACGTCAAATAAATGCTGGCAGAAGATAAGGATTGGGGAGGACAAACGAATCGCCCCGTGGAAGGAGTTCCATAGTTTTGGTGCCTCAACTGAGAAGGTCCTTTCTCGGGTTGCCATCCATCTAGTGTCAGATGATGGGAGCACCAGAGGCAGGGCCCCTGAAGATGACCCTAGTGCTCAGGTAGGTTCATATGGGTCCCAGAAGCTGGTCACAAGCCTTGTAGGGCTTTACAGGTCAATGCCAGCACCTTGAATTGGGCCCAGAAGCAAACTGGGAACCAGTGTAGGTGAAAACAAGAATGGAATGATATGGCCCAGCCTAGTCAACATTCTGGCCACAGCATTCTGCAGCAGTTGCAACTTCCAGACACTCTTCAGTGGCAGCCCCATATAGAGCACATTGCACTAGGTGTTACTGGGGCATGCGCCACAGCTGCAAGATTTTTTTTTTTCTAGGAAGGGCTGCAGCTGCCTCGCCAGTCAAAGCTGGTGGAAGGCATGGCCACTGGCACCATCTGTTTATCCAACAGGAGGCCTGGGTCCAGCAGCACCCCTAAGCTATAAACCTGTTTAGTCAGGATTATGTTCAGTTTATTAACTTTCAGCCAATACTGCCTCCACAGTCTCCACAGCCTCCCTGGGAACTGCTGAAAGCACAAGATAAAGCTGAGTATTGGTTTCAACCTAGCCCAAATCTCTGGGTGATCTCTCTCAGCAGCCTCATGTAGATGTAGAGATATAGAGCCATTCAGAAGACCTATGAACTGGCAATAACAGCAACAGCAGGAAAGAAGTATTATTTCTCTGCAATATCAGCCAGCTGTTGGCCATTCCAGTTGTTTAAGGCATCTCAATGTCTTTTTTTTTTTGCCATCAAGTCACTAACGGCGATCCTGTAGGGTTTTCAATGCAAGAGACTTCAGAGGTCGTTTGCCATTGGCTATGATGACCCTGGACTTCTTTGGTGGTCTCCCATCCAAATACGCTGGGCAGGGATGTGTCCTCTAGGAACCCCGTGCTATGTGGGGTTTCACAGGGGACACTCCTCTCCCCAATGTTATTTAACATCTATATGCGCCCCCTTGCTCAGCTAGCACAGAGGTTCGGGCTTGGGTGTCACCAATATGTGGATGACACCCAGCTGTATCTGTTGTTGGACGGCCACCCATCTGCTGCCCTGCAAAGTCAGCCTGAGGGTATATAACATAAGAACATAAGAGACGCCAATGTTGGATCAGGCCAAAGGCCCATCCAGTTCAACACTGTCACACAGTGGCCAAAAATACCAGGTGCCATCAGGAGGTCCACCAGTGGGGCCAGGACACTAGAAGCCCTCCCACTGTTGCCCCCCCAAGCACCAAGAAGACAGAGCATCACTTGCCTCAGAGCCCCTTATCTAAACCTTGTGGCTAATAGCCACTGATGGACCTCTGCTCCATATGCCTGTCTAATTCCCTTTTGAAGCCGTCCATGCTTGTAGGGTCTGGAGGCCATGGTGGGATAGTTAAAAAAGAGCAGATTGAGAAGGAATCCAGAAAAGATGGAGGTTCTGTGGCTGGGAGGGAGAGCCCCAGGACTGGAGCCAAGGCTTCCATCTCTTGACGGAGCACCATTAAGACCGACGCTGTTCATCAAGAGCTTGGGCATGACTTTGGATACCTCCCTAATTATGGAGGCCCAAGTCATGCATATTGCCAAACTGGCATTTTTCCATCTTCACTAGGTATGGCAACTGGCACCTTTCCTGTCGTGCTCTGACCTAGCCACAGTAATCCATGCAACGGTCACCTCCAGATTAGACTACTGTAACTCACTCTATTCTGGCCTGCCCTTGAGGTTGTCCCAGAAGTTCCAGCTGATCCAGAACACGGTGGTGCAAGTCCTGACGGGAACATCACGGACAGAACATATTCAACTGGTGCTGCGCCAGCTGCACTGGCTTCCAGTGGATACTGAGTCAAGTTCAAGGTTTTGGTATTAACCTTTAAGGCCTTGAGCGGTCTGGGACCAACGTATCTGCGGGACCATCTCCTCCACTATGTCCCTAGAAGAGTGTTACCAACTTACTGGTGATCCCTAGCCCCAAAGATGTCCGGTTGTCTCTGAACAAGACCAGGGCCTTTTCAGTCCTGGCCCCAACCTGGTGGAACTGTCTACTACGGTCAAAGCCTTGAAGGACCTTATGTAGTTCCACAGGACCTACAAGGCAGAGATGTTCTGCCAGGCTTTTGGTTAGGGATAGTGACGGTTTTCCAACATGGCCCCCCATACCCACCCACCCCCACAATAGAACAAACCAAAAAGAACTTAGGCTGCGATCAATTTTTTTTTCAGAATCCCAGTCTTTCAGCTGTTATAGTTGCTGGTGATGCCATCTTTAATTTGAATCTGTTTTAATTTGGTTTTATTATTATTAATCTTATGATATCTGATGTTTTTACATTGTTTCTAAGGCTTAATGCCATGTTGTAAATCGCCCAGAGCCTGACTCAACAACAGTAATAACCAGGGCTGACCCTGCATAGCTTCTGAGATCTGACAAGATTGGGGCTAGCCTGGTCTACTCCAGGTCAGGGCAATCCAGGTCTCGACATCTGTTGAGTCCTAAATTTGAGCCTTTAATGTCCCCTGAAACAGACAGTAGCTGTGGTACCTTTGCAAAGCTTTTTGCTGATAAAATAACATGAGTACACTCTGATCTGGATGCCACCTGTAATATAGCCCAGACAGAAGAAATGCCTAATATTCCATCTGGTCTGCTTATGGACCATTTTGACACAGTTACTGTAATGAACATAGACAATCTTGAGACCTATGAAGGCCATCCCTTGTGCACTGGAGCTTTGCCCAACCTGGCCACTAATGTAATATAGAAACCTCATTAATGAGCAGGGCTCTAGTCGGGGGGGAGCTCTCAGGTACGGAGCTCCGGAAGAGAACCTCTAGGGGGGCGGGGCGGTCACGTGGTGAAGCCCCGCCCCTTCTTTACCCCGCCCTCTGCTTCGATCCTCATTCCGTTTGGGAATGAGGATGAAGCAGGAGGGTAAGTAGCCGGGCCTTCTGACACACTTCCGGTGATGTCAGGGGGTGTGGCCTTCTGTCACTTCCGGTGATGTCAGGGGGCGTGGCATATGCAAATAAGTTATGCTAATGAGTTATGCTAATGAGCTCCGGCAGCTCTTTTTCTACAACAAGACCCCTGTTAATGAGCCCTTGATATCTATCATAAATCAGTTACTAACTCATGGCATCTTCCCCCCGCTACTCAAAGAAGTCGTTCACTGCTAAAAAAAACAACTATCCCTGCAGAAGAATCATGTGGCCTACTATCATCTAGTCTTTAATCTGTCCTTCCTGGGAAAAGTGATTGAGAGACTGCAGTGCTCTGAGTCTGGACTCTGGACCCTTTTTAGTCCGGGTTTTCACTGGGCTGTGTGACAGAGACAGCCCTGCTGGCTTTAGGTGATGCCCTCCATTTGAATGTAGACAAAAGCTATGCTTTGTTTCTCTTCCTGGATCTATCTGGATTTGAGTCCAGGTTTCCTGCATCCCAGCCCAACACCATAGCCACTATACTCTTACCCAAATACAACTTCCATCTTCACAAAACACCCTTCAGATGTCTTCTCATTTCCCGAGTGGTGAGCTTGGTGAGAGTGACACCTCAGGCCGTGTTCCCTCTAAGCTGAATTAGTTGTGAGCTGCTGTTGTTGTTCAGTCGCACAGTGGAGTCACAGTTTTTTAGCCTCCAGTTCACACATTTTTGTCTCAGCTCAGGAAGTATGGCTCCAGAGCAAACTAATTTATGCAGTAGCCAAATACTCGCTCACAACTTTAATGCCAGTAGCTCACAAA
>NW_015172018.1:809087-877632 GCF_001447785.1 Gekko japonicus | reverse complement strand
TGACCTCAAGACATTTTTTGCACCTGAGGCAGAAAATCCACCCCCGTTGATGATAGAGGGATAGCCATGTTAGACTGTCTGTAGCCGTAGAAAATAACAAGAGTCCAGTAGCACCTTAAAGTCTAACAAAATATGAGGCAGGGTACGAGCAGTGAGCAGTGACTCTTGAACGCTCATATACCCTGTCACAAATTTTGTTAGTCTTTAAGGAGCAGTGGACTCACAAAAGCTCGTACCCTGCCACATATTGGGTGCGTTCAGACGGGGGATTTACAACAGTTAGGGCGCCGGTTCCAACCGGTGTACTTACGGGCATTCACACGGCGAACATCTGCCTCCTGTCCCTAACCGTTGTAAATCCCTTTAAACCGTTGCACTCTGCCACTAGGTCCCAAGTGGTGGTAAACTGAGTGCAACAGTTGAAAACGGTGCACCCCGGCGTCTGATCGCTCTCCAAACGTTGTACAGCCACTTCCGTCGAAAACCTGAGGCTTCCGGCTTTCCCCCGCCATTAAAAAAAAATAAGCGATATGCGCTCGGGCGAAGCTTCGCCCCGAGCGTTTGTTAAGAAAAAAAAAGCGCCCTTACTTTAACTTCCCGGAGCAGTCCGGGACTACAGGGAGGCCAGGTTGGGCTTTAAACTTTAAAGGTAAGTCCTTACCTTTAAAGTTTAAATCTACTGGGGGGGGGGTTGAGCATGCGCACAAATCGCCATTCTCTGAATGGCTGCCTATGCGCATGCTCAAACTGTCCTTAAAAAAAACCCCCAAAACGCCGACGCCCGCAGCGTGTGAGCGGGCGTCCACCGGAGTGATCCGCAAAATGGAGGGTAAGTGTGATCGCGTTTCTGCTGGCATAAACTGCACCGGTTCCAACCGATGCAGTTTATGCCGGCAGAAACGCCCCGTCTGAACGCACCCATTTTGTTAGTCTTTAAGGTTCTACTGGACTCTTGCTCTTTTCTACTGCTACAAATTATAATCTATTTAATAACTGGCGTTTTGATGCTCAGAGAAGCTGCCTGGGGCTGGCAGGCCCAACCTGCCTCCTGGTAAGCCTGGCCGTGTTTAAGGACTCAAAACGTATCCTCCGAAGGTCCCGTCGAGTACTCATGTGGCCGGCTCTGCTTGCCCGTTTTCCTTCTCAGAGAGGAGGCGGCAGGACCTTGAAGATCACAGCATTTCTTTCCTTGTCTGGCCACTTGTCTGGTCTTCCTCTTTGTCGTTTTTTCCATGGAGGAAGGGGAGACAGCTGGGCTCAGAGAGGGGTCTTCTGCCAGCTGAGGCATCAAGCTTTAGCCATCTGGGTCCCTTCGTTAATCTCTCCCCACCCCCCCCCCCCCCCCTTCCCCCCCCCACACCAGTAGAAAGGTGACCATAGAAAACTGTCTGCCCTGATTGTTCTAGAAGGATGAATTTCATGACAGATATTGCGTTTTCTGTGGATTTGGAGCAGTCTTATCTGAAGCGAGACCTTCTTTGCTAGGCCTTCGTTTAATCTTTTCCCAAATATTGAGAAAGGGCATCAGCCTGAATTAGCTATAGTTGAGTAGAAGTGAAATCATTATGCCAAGCTTCTCCAACTTCATTTTCAGGTCTTGAGTCCTTGCGAAGAATAAGGATTTTCCACTTTGTGTTGTGGCTTTTGTGCATCTGGTGTCACTCACAGTTCAATGCCTTCCCCAACTGGGCAACATTTCCCTCCCAAAAGACAGAGAAGCTCCCACATATCCCAATCCGGGGGAGGGAAGTGTATTTTTTAGCGTGTTCTCACCAAAATACTTCTCACAAAATGGTGATGACAGCGTGTTAAAACTGAATGGTGTGATTTTGCCTCACATTTCTGAATGAATCATCGTGCAATTTAAGCCAAGGAAATGTTTAGGGTTTTTTTTTTTTAATCCTTTCTCTACTGATGTGATGTGTGAGTCAGGCATGAATGTGAAAGGTTGAAGTAATCACTATAAATGCTGCTTTTCTCTTTGTCCCTGGGAATTTTTATGATATATTGGTCTTTGAGGGCCTAGGGCATTTTATTTACTTGTCTGTCTTCAAATGGAGCCTCAAAACTGCTCACAACAATTTGTTTTCACTGCAAATGGTATTAATACAGTTCTGATCAAAACAGTAGAACAGTAGCATAAAAACAGGTTTAAAAGTTCCCTGCAGCCATGGCAAAATGAAACAGTTACTGTTCAGAGGTCCTACGGAATAAAAAGTTCTAGACCAACCACTAAACAACCAGAACAAAAAAGGAAAAGAAGGAACCAGTTTTGATACATTTCCGGTGGCAGGGAGTTTCTCAATAAGTATTCCCCTCCCTCAAAGCCTCAAATCCCTCTTTCTTTCAGTTCCATCCCCTGAGAATCCAGAGTCTGAATCAATTCATTCATTTAAAATTTTATAGACATATTCCTTTCAGAGAATTGTACCTTCAGAAGTTGCATTATCCCAGACCCAGATTTTATGGTGATGTGTAAGATTACTGGGGGTGGGTGGGTGTCACAAGTCAGTATGAAACAGCAAGAATTTCATATATTTAATTTAAATTAAATATAATAATGATATTTAAAATCAATAAAAGCAAGCATTAACCCACCAATAAAACGAAGCATTAAGAAGTGGCCTTTCCCCCCTTATATCTCCATAAACATAAGAGACCAGTGACTTTTTTTAACAAATTGAAACTGGCAGTTCAAGAAAGGAGTTTGGAATATCCCTCATAGGTCTATGAGCCTACATGTCATCAATTTGATTTATTTATTTAAAGCATTTGTATTCTGCCTTATCTACTCAGACTTATTAACGTACTTCTAAATTTGTAATTTCTGTAGACAGGATGTTGTGACTGTGGTAGATATAGGGCAAGTTCTGAGGCACCGAATACTTTGGGAGCCCATAAACGGGTGCTTGATCTAGAGCAGTGGTGGGCAAACTCATTAGTCAAGAGAGCCAAATATCAACAGTACAATAATCGAAATTTATTTTGAGAGCCAAATTTTTAAAACTTAAACTATATAGGTAGGTACATTGTTATTAACTTAATTAGGGTGCTCCTAAACTGGCCTTTGCTAAAAATGTCCTCAATCTGATTGTCGACCCCTTCCAACTCTCCCATCCACACTCGTCTTGTATACTTGTTTCGTCTCCTTTCATTCATCCTCTGCCAGGGCTCTTTTTCTAGAAGAAGCCCAGCAGGAACTCATTAGCATAATAGGCCACACCCAACAGCAGGAACTCATTAGTTTATTAGACCACACCCCTGACAGCACATTAACATATTAGGCCACACCCCCATGTTACCAGAAGTGTGCTCATCCAGCCACACCCACCTTTCGCTTCTTATTCTGTTTACCTTGCTTGTTGTCAAAACCCAGGGCTTTTTTGGTAGCAGGAATCCCTTTGCATGTTAGGCCACACACCCCTAATGTAGCCAATCCTAATGAGTTTCTGCTGTTGGGTGTGGCCTATTATGCTAATGAGTTCCTGCTGGGCGTGGCCAACTTGGGAGCCAGCCGGAACTCCGTTCCTGTGCGTTCCTGCCCAAAAATAGCCCTGGGTATGGTCAGTAATTTACATAGGGGTTGTTTGTTCCCACTTGCATGCTATTGGGAAGTGAGGTTGGGGGTCCCTCTTCCCCACAGCATAGTGATGCTACTCCAAGGTTTTCCCCATTTTTCCTGCAATCTTTTCCCAGCTTGTTTTGCCAAAATGTTTTGGGGGAGAATGCAGCAAAGCTAGGATGACATGTATGTGGAAGAGAAAGTCCAGATCTTCCTGGGTCCACCTACTTCAGGGCCATTTCCCCTGCCCTGGTCCCTCACAACAGCTGTTTTCTCCTGACACCAGATAACTTGTCCTTTTTTTTAAAAAAAAATGGCAAATATCATTATAGCATTATAACATTATAAACACCCATCTACCAGGTTCTCTGAATTCCCAGCTTTCATTGGAATAAATGCCTCCAGACCTTTCCCCCTGTGGAGATAATGCATTTCCCCTTATACCTCTCCAAGGAAAAGGTATAAAAACTTACTTAAAACAACAAAACTGGGGATTCAGAGAAGCTGATACACAGATTATTATAACATTATATAACAATGTTCAGTTGTTGATTTAAAGAAAAACCTGAAAAGCCCCTGGTGGCAGGGAGCACACACCCCAGTGACCCCTGTTCCACGCCCAGAATATGATTAAAAAAAACCCTCCAGGATCACTGGGGGCCAAACTGGCCTGGAGAAAAATTGCTTCCTGGCCCCAAAGTGGCGATCAGCATTTCCCTGGGTGTGTAAGAAAGGGCCACAAGAACTAAGCACTGATGCAATCTTTCCTGCTCTACCTCTCGTGATTTGCCTAAGTTCACACAATCAGCATTATGATCCTTTTAAAGTTGAAAGCATGCTATAAATGCAAAGGACTATTTGTAAGATTATCTGTAAGACACAAGACCAGGACGCATCTCACTTCTGGCAATCACTTGGAGAGACCCTATCACTCAGCTTCCATTGCCCCCCACACACCCCACACTGGAATAAGAACATAATATCAGGCCATACCACATTGCAATAAAGCCCCTACAACTGTATACAGAAATACTGAGCTTCCCTACCATTTGCCACAACTAGCCCACCACACAACCAGGATCAAGACTCCTAAGTGGACCAACAGACAGGCATACACTTGTTTGAAAAACTGAGTATTACATTACACCACCTCTGGAATATTACAGGTCAGGAGAGGCAGCACTGCACAGTGGTCAGAGTTGCAGACTGATGTGGGGAGACCCAGGTTTGTATTCTCACTCAGCTGGCTGAGTGACCCCGGGCCAAATCTCCCCTTCTCTACCTAGCCTACCCCACAGGGTTTTTGTGAGGATGAAATTGAGACTCATGGGCAGGGTCCCCAGCTTCCCTGGCAGAAACACTATGTTAAGAAATCTCTCATAATTATGCAGCCATAGCAGGCAGGAGAGAAGGAGGCGAATACCTCCAGCACCAAAGACTTGTAGAGGAAGAGTCAAACTTTGGGGACTCACCCGTGCACCAGAGGGCCAAGGCAGCAGGAGGCAAGAAGCCTGGGCGAGCTGGGCTCCTCCATGGCTGGCAGAAGATGAGGTGCAGAGGCGAGAGGTGGGCAAGTAGAAGAGGCACTCAGCCAGCTGCCACAAGCTGCGTGCAAAGAAACTCCCGCCACCCCAAGCTTCAGGGCTGCCTCGGTAAAGGAGTGCGGAGGCCAGACTCGCAAATGAGAAAAAGCAAGCTCAGGGTTCGTGGGTCGCATTTTGGGCTGTGGAAGAGGAACCGGCTCCATTCCTGGAGTTCTCTCGAGTTCCTGCGCTTTTGGTTTTGCTTTTTGCCAATCCGCCTCCCAAGACTGCTCCAGGTGCTCCGGCCTGAGGGCTGCTGGGGCTTCCTGCAGTTCGGCTCCATTATATCCTATGGGCCATTGAAGTCAATGGCGAAAACATAGGTTATATTCTGAGGGCTGGAGGGGAGGGGGCTTGAGGGAGAGGCTCCAGAATCGCAGGGTAGCTGCTGGAGCCCCTCCCCGAGATACCCGCCATGTTTCAGGAACATTGAACCAGGGGGTTCAATTCTACGAGCCCCCAAACAGGTTGCCCCATCCCCTCCATTGTTCTCTATGGTGGAAAAAATGTTACTTTCCCCCCACCATAGAAAACAATGGAGGGAATAGGCCGTCAGCACCTATGGCGGAAGAGCCACACTTAAGGGGCCAAAGAGCCGCATGTGGCTCTAGAGCCGCAGTTTGCCTACCACCGATCTAGAGCAACAGGTAAATGAACCATTGTCCTCGGTTTCTTTTAAAAATATTATTGTGGCACTCAGCTGGTCAGGTCGCAGTCACTCACAATTCCTTTGCCATTATCTAAGCCGACTGTTTATATGGCATTGGTGAATGCAGCTAAGCGGGGCCTATAGGAGTGTTTGTTTCCATAGCAACTAATGTACTTCAGGAAAGGGGAAAGGAAGAAGATGGAAGAAGATCAAAGGCCAATTCGGTAAGTGGCACAGATCAAAACAAAGTGTCATGGAGTGTGTGGATGAATAACTTGGATATTTTCTGATGTTTTTTATTCATCTTGCTTTCTAAAATTGTGCAGTTGACTTTATGACTCCTCATATATAGTAAAAGAAGAAGCCCTTCTTTGTTGACTGTTTTCAACCCTGCAGAAGCAGCTTTGAAGACAGGACAAACTTTTTCTTTTTCTTTTCTTTAGGAAAACTCTAAATATTGCTCCTAATGATCAGGTTTCCTGTTTGATTCTGCAAATGGTTTGATGGGAGAATGGTTACCCCTCCCCTCCATGCACACAGCTAAGGTAAAGGTAAAGGTTCCCTTGCTCGAAAGCCAGTCAAATCCGACTCTAGGGCTGCGGTGCTCATCTCTGTTTCAAAGCCGAAGAGCCAGTGCTGTCCGAAGACATTTCCGTGGTCATGTGGCCGGCATGACTAAACACCAAGGCGCACAGAACACTGTTACCTTCCCACCGAAGTGGTACCTATTTATCTACTTGCAATTTCTTGCTTCCGAACTGCTAGGTTGGCAGGAGCTGGAACTAGAGACAGGAGCTCACTCCGTCATGCGGCACCCGGGTCTCGAACTGCTGTACTACTGACCTTCCACAGCCTGCAGTTCAGCGTCTTAACCATCCGAGCCACCGCAGCTCCTATGTAACAGTTAAATAAAAACACTGAGAGATCCAGTGATCCAAACAAAATTTAAAACTGTAACAAACAGGTATTAAAATAATAGCAATTAATTTTATTCTTACTTGCACATATGTTGTTTTCAAAAACTTCATCAGCTTTCTGACATCAGCCCAATTCAGGATTTTGTCCTCAGTTCCCTTACTCCCCCCCAAAACAACAACAACAACATTGATTGGATCCAGCAATTGGCCCCTTTCCTGTTGCACCCTGATCTAGCCACATGCAATGGTCACCTCCAGACTAGACTACTGTAACTCTCTCTATGCTGGCCTGCCCTTGAGACTGACTCAGAAGCTCCAGCTGATCCAGAATGCGGCAGCGCAAGTCCTGGTGGTAACATCACAGATGTGCATATTCAACCGATGCTGTGCCAGCTACACTGGCTTCCAGTGGAATAGTGAGTCAAGTTCAAGGTTTTGGCATTGACCTTTAAGGCCTTGAACAGTCAGGGACCGTCTCCTCCATTATGTCCCCAGGAGAGCGTTACACTCCTTGGACAGCAATTTGCTGGTGATCCCTGGCCCCAAAGACATCTGGCTGTACTTAACCAGGGCCAAGGCCTTCTCGGTCCTTAAAATAATAATAAAAAAGGCCTTCTCGGTCCTGGCCCCAACCTGGTGGAACTCTCTGCCGAACACCGTCAGGGCCCTGTGGGATCTCATGCAATCCTGCAGGGCCTATAAGGCAGAGATGTTCCACCAGGCTTTTGGTGGTCAAGGACAGCGACGGTTACCATCTTGGCTGGCACCCTCTTCTGTTCTCTGTACTCTCCCTATCCTTCCTCCCCCACCTGCGGCAGTCAGAAACTGGAAATAGTTGGAACTCACCATCTGAATCTTTTAGACTGTTGTTTTAATGTTATTTAAATATTTTATTGTACGTTTGATGTTTTATTATAACTGTACATCGCCCAAAGCCCTGCACCATATGCATCCATAAGTCCAATTGATGATGATGATGATGATGATTATGATGATGATGATAAAAATTATTAGTTACCACTGATTCCCCCTGCAGACCCTCACCATGTCATTCTTCTGGGTCTCCTGTCCTTCCCAGGAGGAGCATTTTGTGGGGATTAGTGGGCTGACCTGTGGGGGGGGGTGTGCAGGCAAGTTCCATTCTGCCTTCAAAAGGTTTAGTCTGGATCCAACCCCCATGGTATTTGTATTTCTTTAAGTGTCAAACAAGGCTATTTTCCCAGAACAGTAGTTTCCAAATAGCATTCCTAAAAACTCTGAGATACCTTGGAAGATAATCAGCGGTTCTTCACTGAGAAAATTGCTAATGGTGCAAGACAGCATATTCAGCGTCGTGACCTTTTCTATGCCATGTGCAGTTGTTGGATGTGTTGGACGCATTTCCCTGTATGTGAAACCCCAGTAGGCCCTACAGGCCTAAGTGGCTGCCTGCACGAACTGAGCGTGTGCTCTAGAATGCATCCCAGAATGCTTTGCTGTGTGTCGAAAAGATTGATTTTCCCATCCATATCCTATGAAGCTTGCTAGATGTTTCCAGGAGAAATCCATTTGAACACACTACCATTAATTCTATCATATAATTAACCTTCTGGACGCAACACTCGCATCACTGCAATTCCAGAGCGAACGGGCCTTTGTAGGTACTGCAGTTATTTCGGCATTGTGGTATCCACAAATTAACTTCACCTCTTGCAGCTTTGCTTGCTTTTTTTAATATGCATTAAAAACACACACGCACATTAAAATGATCCATGTGAAGTCCACTGAAATGAGTGGATGTCACAGAGCTGCCCTTGATGGTTTTTGCCTGTTGGCTCCTGGCATCTCTTGAGAAAGCGATCACATCTTCTCAAGCAAAATCATTATGCGAGGTTTTTGTTCTTGGCTGGAAACGAATTAATATATTTAGAGCAGTATTAATAGCACCAATGATGGTCTTACAAATAGTCAGCAAGTCTGAATCCGGAAGGGAAATGAATATTGGGAGTAATGAACTGAGAGAGAAAAATTGGAAATTGCATTTGGGGACCGAAGGCTGCAGCTCCTCCAAATCCCTTGAGAGATAAAGAAAATATTGTTTACCGGGATTTTGCTCTTCTTTAAGTAGTCTGAACTGTAAAAGAAGAGCTTAGTTTCTGTGATTCATATTAATCTTATAAATACTTTTGTATCTGTTAGAAACAAATATTGACCTGTGGTTGCAATGTGGCCAGGAACATGACTGAGCGGCTCTGAGCAGGGGTGCATGTGCGCATTTTAAAAATCTGATTCCATGCGGATGTGATGCTAGAAATTGCTTAACAAGTAGTAACCAGGCTTAATGTGTCAGCTACAAATAAGGTTTCCGGCTCCGGATTGGGAAATACCTGTAAATGTTGGGGTTGGAGCCAGAGGAGGGCAGGGTTTGAGGAGGGGAAGGACCTCAGTGGGGTACAGTGCCACGGAGTCCACCTTCCCAAGTGGCCATCTTCTCCAGGTGAACTGATCTCTGTCATCTGGAGGTCAATGGTAACCCCAGGAGACCCCCAGCCACCACCTGGAGGCTGGCGACCCTACATACAAAACTGCACCTGTGGCCCATTGGGCAGGGCTCTGGGTTGTGGGCTTCATATGCAAGCAATGAAGAGGTTAAGAGTTCCACAAAGTTATTTGGACAAATTATTAGGGACCGTGGTCTATACTACTGTGTATGAGTCCAGTGGCACCTTTAAGACCAACAAAGTTTTATTCCAGGTATAAGCGTTGGTGTGCATGGACACTTCTTCAGATACAGTGAAATGGAAATCACCAGTCCATACACATAGGCAGGGGTCATTTCCTGCGGGAGCACACAGGAGCGGAGCTCCGGCAGTAAGGAGTCCAGGGGGCAGGCACATGCAACAAGCCCCATCCCCCGCTCCCAGCAGCCCTCAGTTGGGCCATGAGGAGCAAGAAGCAGCCAGGTAAGTTGCAGAGCCCCCCCCCCCAGCCCGCCTTCGGGTACAAGCTCTCCGTCCTCTGTGAGGGCAGATCTGCACGTTCCCCTGTCCCAATAGCTAGAAATCCAAAACAGTCCAGTGGAGCCTGAGTGGTGGGTGGGTCAGGGGGCGTGGCATAAGTTATGCTAATGAGCTCCTGCACATAGGTAAAGTGTGAGCAGTAAATTAGCTTAAGCTTGTTATTCCTGTTTGGTCCTTGAATCTGTTAAACATCTTCATTATGCTGCATGCTAATTTACTGCTTACCCTCTACCTATGTGTATGGACTGGTAATTTCCATTCCATTGTATCTGAAGAAGTGTGCATGTACACCAACGCTTATACCTGGAATAAAACTTTGTTGGTCTTAAAGGTGCCGCTGGACTCAAACTTTGTTCTGCTGCTTCAGACCAACGCAGCTACCCACCTGAAACTCCTGTGTTTAGTTTGCTGTAAACTGGAACCTACTATGTAATCTTGCATCATTTTATGTGTCATGATAACACTTCTCCTTTGCTTCAGTTCTGGTTGTTTTTGTTGTTTTAAGGTTTCTGGTTGGTTCTACAACCCAAATCGTCTTTTATTGTTTATTGACTCCATCCTGTTGATTGTATTGACCCTCTCTGTGTAATCTGCCATGTGTCCCAGTGAGGAAGGCGGTCTATAAATAACATAAATAAAAACTAAATAAAGTTTTATGGAAATCAGCCACGCATCCCAACCTAACCTCATTCGCACTCCATGCTCACCCCAAGGTTGGCCAGATCCTAGGTTGCAGGCCCAGGCTGCTCAAGCAGAAGAGCTCCACCGATGATGGAAAGTAGAACTCTGCCTTGGCCCATATTTGGGCTCCTCCCCTTTGTATGGCTGATGACACCATGGTGTGGTGGGCCCTCTCTGCTTTCTCTCTCCTTCTTTTGTCCTTCCCCCACAGCCTCCCAAATGAGGGTGCACCCAGTTCTGTCTCAGTGCCCTACATTTCTTGTTTACCTCTTTATTGGCCTTGCCTGACTCATCGGCTTCAATCAGTTCTGCTGGTTCAGGGTTCTTTCCCCTTATCTTGCTGCATGGGCGGAGGGTGGGGTTGGGGAGAGGGGCTTGATTACATAGAATGGTTTCCTGCACATTACATGCACCCTACTGACGTGAAACAAGAACAAGTTGTTCTTGAGCCAGAGTGCAGCATCCTTGTTCTTTGGTCTGTGCTTTTGCTTTTCACACATCCTTGCAAGCATTCTCTGTTTCTAAACATAGCTTTGGGAATGATCAGTGCTCAGATTGCTGAATACACAGGATATTTCAGGGACAGTTGCAGTTTATCAGTTAGTGGTTTTCTTCACCCTGCAAACGTAAAAGTGGGCAAATGAGCATCTAATGAAGCACAATCTGTTAGCAGCCAGCGTTAGACCACCAAATCTGTATTCCATGTCTCACCAATGTTCATAGGATTAGTGTTAAATAGGGTCTGCCAATTGCTGCTAACGCTGGCTTCACTCCATAGTTTTAAAGGGAACCATGGTTAGCATTCACTGCAGTTAGTGCTGGTGAAGGCAAACTGCTGCCCTGTATAGCGAATACTAACTAGGGCGAGGAACTAGTGTTGTGTGTACCACAGTGAAGCTGGAGTGCCCAGTGTGGAGAAAAGCGTGTCACTATGACAAGGAATATCTGTGTTCTCATCTTTGGAGGAATACTCTCATGAAATGCTATTATAATTAGAGCTTGTAATAGAAAGTCCTTTTCAGATGTTAAAACCATGTGTTCAGGGAGCGTACCAACTGTGCATAATTGGAGCAGGCAATACCCACAATCTTCCCAGTAAGTGTTATCTCCATATTGTGTGAACAGCGGCTTTAGTTTTTCAGGGTTCACGTTCACAGAAGAGTAGGTTTTTATACCCCACTATTCTTGAAGGAGTCTCAGAGCGGCATACAATCACCTTACTTTCCTCTCCCCGCAACAGGCACCTTGTGAGGTAGGTGGGACTGAGACCGTACGGTGACTGGCCCATGGTCACCCAGCAGGCTGCATGTGGAGGAGTGGGAAATCAAACCCTGTTCTCCAGATTAGAGTCCACCGCTCTTAACTACTATACCATGCTGGCTCTCCACATGTACCAAGTCTGCATGTTCATGGTAAATATGCGCATGACCCTCTTCACACAACACCAAGAGGATTCTAGATATCACATGCTCGCATTATGCTCAGTTGGTACGCTTCTGGTATGTGTGACTGTAGTATTTTTAAAAGGCTATAATAATAATAGTTAACTGCCGTCAAGTCACAAGTGACTTATGGCGATCCGTTATCTGGTTTCAAGGCAAGAGATGAGCAGAGGCGGTTGAGGGGTGAAGCTCAAATACTTTGGCCACCAAATGAGAAGGGAGCACTCACTGGAGAAGACCCTGATGCTGGGAAAGATTGAAGGTCAAAGAAGACGGGGACGGCAAAGGATGAGATGGTTAGACAGTGTCATAGATGCAACGAACATGAAGTTGAGCCAACTTCAGAGGACGGCGGAAGACAGGAGGGCCTGGTGGGAGCTGGTCCATGGGGTCGCGAAGAGTCGGACTCGACTGTGCGACTGAACAACAACAACCAAGTCTCAAGCTACTAGACTCCAAGGAGAAGTTCACTTTGCCAGCTTTATTTGGCACATTTCCTTTCACAAAGAGGGCTTACTTTTCTCTGCCACCAGCAGGCCATTAATAGAATTGCAGTCTGAGAGCCTACAATTAGACTTTCTGTAAACAATAAGAATCCTTCCTCTGTTCAACCAGTGTGGAGTTGGGGGTGGAATTTAAATTTCACTGATTAGAGGTATTCTCAGCCATCTTGGGTATAGACATGATATAAATGTTTTCCACACACCAGTTCTGGGCACCACACCTTAAAAAGGATATTATAGCTTTGGAAAAAGTGCAGAAAAGGGCAACTCGAATGATAAAAGGGTTGGAACACTTTCCCTATGAGGAAAGGTTAAAGCGCTTAGGGCTCTTTAGTTTGGAGAAAAGACGACTGAGGGGTGACATGATCGAGGTTTATAAGATTATGCATGGGAAAGAGCAGGTAGAGAAAGAGGTACTTTTCTCCCTTTCTCACAATACAAGAACTCGTGGGCACTCCATGAAACTGCAGAGCGGTCGGGTTAGAACGGATAAAAGGAAGTACTTCTTCACCCAAAGAGTGATTAACACATGGAATTCACTGCCACAGGAAGTGGTGGCGGCTACAAGCATGGACACCTTCAAAAGGGAATTAGATAAGCACATGGAGCAGAGGTCCATCAGTGGATATTAGCCACAAGGTATAGCTAGGGGCTCTGGGGCAAGTGATGCTCTGTCTTCTTGGTGCTTGGGGGGGTCAACAGTGGGAGGGCTTCTAATGTCCTGGCCCCACTGGTGGACCTCCTGATGGCACTGGTATTTCTGGCCACTGTGTGACACGGACTGGATGGGCCTTTGGCCTGATCCAACATTGGCGTCTCTTATGTTCTTATGTTAAATAAAGTAGGCAGGTACTCCTTGCTTCTCTCTTATACTTTGATAAGCAAGAGCCAGAATATGAGACCTTTTTCCATGGTTTCAAAGACCAAATAATTCCAATTTCAGATAAATAAAGTTTTATCTTAAAAACTAAAGCAGTCAACTGAGACCGTGAATAAAAGCATACAGTTGAAGAGCAAAAGCATCTACGCATGAGAAAATCAAACAGGCATAAGCACATCCTCTTTCCCAAGGTCTGCAATTAATTTCTGTGATATTAAAGAGGCTGAAAAAATAAACTTAATAGTTCCAAGTTTATTATTTAGACTCTGATCCTCTCTAGTCTACCTTCTCTGTCTGTCTGGTCACCTCTTTTGAGACCAGTTGTCTCTATGTGGTGTCTCCAGAGCCAGTTTGGTATAGTGGTTAGGAGCACGGACTCTAATCTGGGAGAACCAGGTTTGATTCTCCACTCCTCCACATGCAGCTGCTGGCATGACCTTGGGTCAGTCACAAGTCCTCTCAGAGCTCTCTCAGCCCCACCCTACCTCACAAGGTGTCTGTTGTGGGGAGGGGAAGGAAAAGCCACTCTGAGACTTTTTCGTGTAGTGAAGGGTGGGGTATAAATCCAATCTCTTCTTCTTCCTTCAGACCCTAACCAAACGTTTCCTTCTTGATGAAGAAGAAGAAGAGAAGAAGAGATTGGATTTATACCCCGCCCTTCACTTGGAGTCTCAGAGCGGTTTACAAACGCCTTTCCCGTCCCCTCCCCACAACAGACACCCTGTGAGGTGGGTGGGGCTGAGAGAGCTCTGACACAAACTGCTCTTTTTCAAGGACAGCTGTGGCAGAGCTTGTGACTGACCCAAGGTCACATCAGCAGCTGCGAGTGGAGGAGTGAGGAATCAAACCCGGTTCTCCCAGATTAGAGTCCGCACACTTAACCACTACACCAAACTGGCTCTTGATGTGTCTCATGCATGTGTACTCCCTCCTCCTCAAAACAGAGCTCCTTCTATCCACAGTCCATCAAAACTCCTCCCATTGTAGATTCACCAGGAAGGAAAATGCAAAGGCTAAAACCCACCTGGTCCCTTTATGTCCCAAAGGTATCCACTGGATACCTGCAGCAGCCTATCTGTCCTAACTCATGGTGGTGGTGGAAAGTACCTTAAGCTGCAGCACACTTACAGTGGTCCTGTGTAGTTTTCAAGGCAAGAGGCATTCAGAGGTGGTTTGCCATTGCCTGTCTCTGCATAGCAGCCCTGGACTTCCTTGGTGGTCACCAAATACTTATTTCCCAAGATCTGACAAGATCAGACTAGCCTGCCTGGGTTGGGGTCTTCATTATCATACTAATGCTTTATTGCTCCAAACTTTGGCTTGGAATTCAGAAAGAATTGGGGGTGGGGGTGGTAGGAACTAGCTCGCTCTTTTGACTTGACTACCTGTAAAGGCAGTTCAAGATTAACTCCTGAGCACTGACAGAGTGCAAACCCAACATTTACAGAGCAAAGCGGGTAGTGCTTAAGTGTGGTGGACTGTAATCCGGAGAACCAGGTTTGATTCTCCACTCCTCTACATGAAGCCTGCTGGGTGACCTTGGGTCAGTCACCGTTCTCTCAGAGCTCTCTCAGCTCCACCTACCTCATGAGGTGCCTGTTGTGGAGAGAGGAAGGGAAAGGTGACTGTAAGCCGCTTTGAGACTCCTTAAGGTAAAGCGGGGTATAAAAACCTCTTCTTCTTAACATGAGATACTTGGGTGTACTATCATCACACTGTACAGCTGTACTTACTGTGTACATAATGGAAAACAGGAAGCACTGCTAGTTTTTGTCAGGTCTCTGCTATTGTGCATCCATTAGATTCAGAGTGCTTATCACTATTTGCTATGGCAAAGGCCTTCAGCATTATCCTATATGATTTTTGTTCTGGTCTCTCCGACCATTTGAAAGCATAACACCTTTCAGCCAAATGACATATAATAGTGTGTGAGCTTTTGAGGTCATTAGAACTCTTACTTGGGTTGGACATTATAGATAAGAGTTAAAAAAGAGAAAGAAGTATTCCTCAGGACATAATGGTGCGACCTGGCCATGTTGCCTTGAATGATGCTGCTTTCAAGTTACATGGAGAGCCAGTTTGGTGTAGTGGTTAGGAGTGTGGACTCTAATCTGGGAGAACCGGGTTTGATTCCCCACTCCTCCACTTGCAGCTGCTGGTGTGACCTTAGGTCAGTCACAAGTTCTTTCATGAGCTGTTCTGGAAAGAGCTCTCTCAGCCCCACCTACCTCTCAGGGTGCCTGTTGTGGGGAGGGGAAGGGAAAGGAGATTGTAAGCCGCTCTGAGACTCCTTCGGGTAGTGAAGGGCAGGGTATAAATCCAATCTCTTCTTCTTTGAATCAAAAGGCAATAAGACAACTACGTAGGAATTAACAGATTCCATCTTGAAGGCACATTGTGGACCACCAGTGACCTCCAGGCTATAGATTAAGAATGACTTCTCCAGGCTGGGAACATAGGCACTCCTGAGATGTGGTAGAAGGTGGCATGAGATGTAACCAGGGCTTTCATTATCATCATATCATAGTTGGTGGACTGAAGAAGAGACCAGATTTATACCCCACCCTTCACTACCTGAAGGAGTCTCAGAGCGGCTTACAGTCTCCCCCCCTCCCCCTCCGCACAACAGATACCCTGTGAGGTGGGGTGGGGGCTGAGAGAGCTCTTGAGAGAATGGCTGTGAAAGAACTTGTGACTAACCCAAGGTCACACCAGCAGCTATATGTGGAGGAGTGGGGAATCAAACCTGGTTCTTCCAGATTAGAGTCCACGCTCCTAACCACTACAGCAAACTGGCTCTCACTCTCTGAATGAGAAAGCTGAGCAAAACAGAGGCATGAGTGATAGATTCTGAGCAGCAGCCCCTGCTGTCCTGGATGTAATTCAGAGATTCTGCAATAAGGAAGTTGCTTTGTACTAGGAAGAAAAAGCTCGTAATGACTGCCCCCCCTACACCCTGTATGGCCAAAACATTCCCTGAAAAGATGGTACATGCCACTCTGTCATCCTCAGTGTACCCTCACGGCTCAAAAAGATAATCCTCCTTTGTTTTCCCCCCAAGGATATGCAGGCAAAATATTGCAGATTTTCAATGGATCCATTGTCGCGCTTTTTTTCAGTGCAAATCATAAAGAGAGGAAGGGCATCTCTTTGAATAGGGACATTGTATCTCGTCTTGTTTCGGGAAGACCTGAAGGAGGATTGTCCATATCAAAGGTGCACATCAGACTCTTTGGATACTCAAGTTTCTTGCTATGAAAGCAACGAGTTTGTTTGTTTTTTTCTCCCCAATAGGAAGCCAGATCTATGAGAATCAGATAGCACATTTTGGAAGCGAGCCTTCCCCTGGCTGCAGTTTTGTGTATGTGCTTACCTTTGTGGTTACCTTCACAACCTCCCCTGAAGGGTTCTTGATGCTTTTTGAAGAAAGTTGCCATGCAACCAGTGAAGTGGGTGCCAATTGCTCTCCTCCCGCCCCACCCCTTTATGTCAGAGAGTGTATACCTTCCTACTAAAGTTAACAGCGCCAGGAGCCGTTTCCAAGTTTAAATCGGTTTCCAGGGTTGAAAATTCTCTTAGTGTTCCTATGCAAAAGTTGCATTCCACTGAGCACCAAATCATACATTGTGCACTGTACAAAGCAGTTGTTTATCATGTTTTAAGGAATAACCTGCTTGAGGAAGGGAGGCGATTGGGATAAAAGATGTAGCGGGGAACCCTTTTGAAGGAGAAATGGCTTGGATGACAGAGAGAGAGAGAAGAGATTGGATTTATACCCCACCCTTCACTACCCGAAGGAATCTCAGAGCAGCTTGCAATCTCCTTTCCCTTCCCCTCCCCACAACAGACACCCTGTGAGGGAGGTGAGGCTGAGAGAGCTCTGACTGAGAACTGCTCTTGAGAGAACAGTTCTGAGAGAACTTGTGGCTGACCCAAGGTCACACCGGCAGCTGCATGTGGAGGAGTGGGGAATCAAACCCGGTTCTCCCAGATTAGAGTCCAGGCTCCTAACCACTACACCAAACTGGATGAGGCCATTGAGGGCAAGTGGAGAAAGGGTAAATAAATAATAATGCTTTTCTGTTCTCAATTGTCTCCCACCCAGTGGCTTTTTCAGTTAAAATAGGGTCATTCGCACATATTTGTTGGGTCTTCACAACGTGGGTATTTTGTTTATATGTTTATTTTGTACTTTTTCACCTTCCCCTTCCTCCAAGGAGTTCGGGGCAGCATTCATGAACCACCACCCCTTTTATCCTCAGAACAATCCTGTGTGGTAGGTTAGGCTGGAAGAAGTGACTGGCCCGTGCATAGCAGGAGCATAGGGTTGGAGCCAACTAGTTTTCCCACTATTGAAAAAGGGACAAGGAATGTCATTTGACCACCAAAAAGGCTATGCTGGGTGGGGGGGGGGATCCATGCAGTGGTCATTTCGGGGGGGATTGCGGGGCCGGCCCTCATTCAGCCAGGAGGAAGCAGGAGAAGAGGGAGGGTAAGTTGCTTCCTCCCCGCCTCTCCCCACCCCTGCCTGCCTGGGGCCAGGGAGGGCCTTCGCGGGGCTTCCTTGCACTCCTGCCGGCCTTGCAGGTCCACCACCGGGCCCCTCATGGGGCTCAGCAGTGGAGCTGCAAGGCCGGCGGCAGCGGCCGGGACCGTTGGGGGTGAGGTGTGTGGCCTTATGACACACTTCCGGTGATGCCAGGGTGTGTGGCATATGCTAATGAGTTATGCTAATGAGTTCCCCTAGCTCTTTTTTTACGAAACGACCCCCATGCATGAAAAAAGCCATGTGAAATGGGAGCTGTAAGTAGCTGAGGAAGTAGGGGAGCTTGAGTAAAAAAGTCGGTGGGAACCAATCCATAATACTCAAGTAATGTGTGTAAACTGTCGTCAAGTTGCAACTAGCTTGTGGCAACCCCATAGGCCAGGTTTTCAAGGCAAGAGAAGAACAGAGGTGCTTTGCCATTGCCTCACTCTGCGCAGTAACCCTGGACTTCCTTGTTATAACTGGGGCTGCTGACTTTGCTTACCTTCTGAGATCTGATGAGATTGGGCTAGCCTGGGCCATCCAGGATCCACTCTGTCCTTTGTTAGTTCTTTTCTGGAATACTGCATTCACTTTTAGAAAGATGAAGACAAACTGGAACAGATTTGGAGAAGGGCAGCTATTAGGGTTCTTGGGAAATGAAAGAGAGGTTGAATGAACTTGGTTAAGTTTAGGCAAAACACGATTGCCCTCTTCAAATACCCGAATGGCTGCCACATTGAAAGAAGGACCAAGACTTGGGAGGAGGGGAGATTGGATTTATACCCCGCCCTTCACTCAGAGTCTCATAGCGGCTTACAAACGCCTTTCCCTACCCCTCCCCACAATAGACACCCTGTGGGGTAGGTGGGGCTGAGAGAGCTCTTTCAAGGACTGCTCTTGAGAGAACAGCTCTGGGAGAACTTGTGCCTGACCCAAGGTCACACCAGCAGCTGCATGTGGAGGAGTGGGGAATCAAACCTGGTTCTCCCAGATTAGAGTCCGCACACTTAACCACTACACCAAACTGGCTTAGTTTCTGCTTCTCCAGAGGACAAGACATTGTCCTCATGGGTTTAAACAATGGAAGACTAGATTTCAGCTGGTGAAACTTCTTAATGGTAAGAATTCAGCAGTGGAACTAAGTATTTGGGAGGGAGAGCTCTCCCTTGCTGGATGTCTTCACCCATAGACTTGGACCGTCCAGTGTCAAGGATGGTCAGGAAGGCTCCTACAGTGTTGACTGGGGGTGGAAGGTGCTACCAGTTCACAGCCAACTTATGTTGACCCCTTAGAAGTCTGAAAGCAAGGGACAAACAGAAGTAGTCTGCCATTGTCTGCTTCTGCCTAGCAGCCCTCGAATTCCTTGGTGGTCTCCCATCCAAGTCTTGACCAGGGCCAAGCCTGCTTAACTTCTGAGATATGATGAGATCTGGCTAGCCCGGGACATCCAAGTCAGGACAATTGATTAGTAAGGCTGAACTGTTTTAGTGCATGTTTTGAAAGTGCAGGATAAATCCTGACATTTTGCTGTATCTCAAAAGTAATTACAGTAGAGCAGGGAAAAGTCCAGAGAAGAGCCACCGAAATGCACCTTCCTTGCAAAGAGTTCAGTTTGCCTTTGAGATGTTTTAGGAATGTTATGTTTTTAAACAGTTTTTAATGGAGTTATGAATCTGCATGGCTACATGCTGGTTGTTCGTTTGCCCTTTTGGGGGATGTGTTTTGCAGAAGCAACCTTGAACTGTTTGTGAGAGGGATAGGTGGACTTTGCGTATGTGGATGTGCACACAATCTCTAGCATTCCATAGATAAAAGTACCAGCATTTCTATAGTTGTAACACTTATTCTCACACCAAGGACCGCTTCTCCACTCATTAGGTAAAGGTAGGTAAAGGTTTCCCTTACTCAAAAGCCAATCGAATCCGACTCTAGAGATGCGGTGCTCATCTCCGTTTCCAAGCCGAAGAGCCAGCGCTGTCCAAAGATGTTTCCGTGGTCATGTGGTCGGCATGACTAGACGCCAAGGCACACGGAACGCTATTACCTTCTTGCTTTCAAACTGCTAGGTTTGCAGGAGCTGGGACCAGAGATGGGAGCTTAGTCCGTCCTGCGGCACTCAGGTCTCAAACTACTGAACTATCGACCTTCCGGTCTGCAGTTCAGCGTCTTAACCACTGAGCGACCGCAGCCCCATTCATTACTTATTCTCCACTCATTACTTATTGCTAAAGATAATTGTGGCACAGCTGTCCTTGAAAAAGAGCAGTTTCTGTCAGAGCTCTCTCAGCCCCACCTACCTCACAGGGTGTCTGTTGTGGGGAGGGGAAGGGAAAGGAGTTTGTAAGCCGCTCTGAGACTCCTTTGGGTAGTGAAGGGAAGGCTTTAAATCCAGTCTTCTCCTCCTCCTCCTCTTCTCCTTCTTCTTCTTTATTGTCTGCTGTGTGGTATATTCATTTGCTCTGTAATAGCCTGCACTACACCGCAGCGTGAAGCAGGGTATATTAGCAGATGGACCTAACTGGCCATTGTTTTATGTATTTGTTTTCAGATTAAGAATATTTAAGAGAACATTTACTAACACAGTTGTTCTGGCTGGTCGTAATCTTTATGCACAGTCGGGAGCATTTAATGTCTGGATAGGTGGCCGCCATTATAAGAGTCAGTGGTACACAGAACACGGTGTTTTCCAACAGTCCTGTCTGTTACTATAGCTCCTTCCGCCCCCTAGAAAAATCATTCATGGGGCAGCAGGACCTGCAGGAGAATGACGGAGTCTGGGGGGGCTGGAGTGGGGAAGAGAAATGGGGGTGAAGTCACTCCTCTTTCCACTTCTGCACTGTCTGCTGTGGGGTCAGTTGCTTCCCCTTGCTCCTCTGTCCCCGTGACCTGCATGGTTTTCCCTCTGCATGGATTCTGTGACCCCAGAAATGGTTGTTCCAGGGGTTGGACAAAAAAGAAGAGCTGTTTTTTATACCCCACTTTTCTCCACCTTAAGGAGTCTGAAAGCCTTCCTTTCCTGTCCCCACAACAGGCGCCTTGTGAGGTAGGTGGGGCTGAGAGAGTTCTGAAAAAACTGTGACTGGCCCAAGGTCACCCAGCGGGCTTCATGTGGTGGAGTAGGGTTACCATACCACAGGTGGGGGTGGGGATCCCCTGCTTTCACAGGCTCCTGCCCTCCAGCAGCCAGCTGGCTGGTGGGTGGAAATCCCCCCCCCCAAAGAGCGTCATTGTGTGCAATGCACTGACGTCACCTGGAAGTGATGTAAACATGTCAGTAACATGGAAGGGTGACACTCTGGTTTTTGGGCAAAACTCTATGGTTTGAGGGCAATTTTACCATGGAGTTTTGCCCAAAAACCAGAGCGTTGCCCCCAAAGTCACTGGCATGCCTATGTCTCTTCCGGGTGATGTATGCACATTGCACAATGTTCCCATTCATTCCCAGAATGCCCCCCAAGTCCCCCCACCAGTGTGACAATTGGACCTGGCAACCCTATGGAGGAGTGGGGAATGAAATGACAGGTTCTAATCTGGAGAATCTGTGGGGAGAGGAAGGGAAGGGAATTGTAAGCTTCTTTGAAACCCCTTAGGGTAGAGAAAAGTGGGGTATAAAAACCACCTCTTCTTCTTCTCCCCAACTGTGCACTAGAGTCGAGATGTATCCACCGCTTACACCTGGGGTTCTAGGGATTTGTGGAACAAGGTACTGAAATCTGAAGACCATTTAAGTTTGTGTGCTAATAAGCACCCCAGATATCTCTTCAAATGGCAAAACGACGAAGTAACCAAAAGGTGTCAGAATAGGGACAGTCTCATCTCTCTATCTATCATCACAACTGTTTGCTTTTCTGTTTTTGTTTTCCAGGGCCCGTCTCGCATGACTCCAGATCTTGCATCTTCCCCTGCAGTGGGATATGTTCCCCTAAGTCAGAAACCCGAAGCAGTGGTTCATGCTATGAAGGTAGGTATGTGGTAGGCGACTGAAGTTCGTGTCCTGGCCCAAGAGTGGAGGGGGGGGGGATCATGTTGAAGGTCACAGACGGGGCCCTGTGCTGAAAACATGTTCACGAAGTGTTCCTTTTATGACCAGTCATCAGCCTCAGCACCACTAGTGGCTGTGGCTCAGTGGCAGAGCCTCTGCTTGGCCTACAGAAGGTCCCAGGTTCTATCCCCAGCATCTCCAGTTGAAAGGACCAGGTAGTAGGTGATATGAAAAACCCTCCGCCTGAGTCTCTGGAGAGCGGCTGCCAGTCTGAGTAGACAACACTGACTTTGATGATGCAGCATAAAGCAACTTCATGTGTTCCCTTCCTCACTTATGAAGTCGCAGAAGGGCAACGGCATCCCTGGATGGAAGAAATGTAGCAAAGTCATTTGGATCAGCTGCTGCTGAGCCGGGATCTGTGGGCAGACCCTGCACACAACATGTAATTCCGTGACTTTTCCCACTATTTCTTTTTTGAAGAACAAAATGCTGAGGTTTTTAATGGGAGAAACTGTTGGGATTCTTAATTCAAGGTTGATGGTTGTATTGCAAACACAAGAGCCACACTTAGTGAAAGAAAAATATCTTTACTATAAAAACAAAATAAAACATGGGTATGGTACTTTGGATAAAATAAATAAAATAAAAAGGTTACATACTTGCAGTTACTCTCAGTAATATACGCTGACAGCTACATCTTTCTATCTCTCTTGGCTTCTAGAAGAGAACTACCGCTTTGGTTCACACAAAGGGCCATAAACTTGTGAATACTACAGGGCTATTTTTGGGCAGGAACGCACAGGAACAGAGTTCCGGCTGGCTCCCACGTTGGCCACACCCAGCATGAACTAATTAGCATAATAGGCCACACCCAATGGCAGAAACTCATTAGGTTTGGCTACTTTAGGGGTGTGTGGCCTAACATGCAAAGGAGTTCCTGCTACAAAAAAAAGCCCTGGGTTTTGACAATAAACAAGGTAAATAGAATAAGAAGCAAAAGGTGAGTGTGGCTGGATGACCACACTTCTGGTAACATGGGGTGTGGCCTAATATGCTAATGTGATGTGCTACCAGGGTGTGGCCTAATATGCTAATGAGTTTCTGCTGTTGGGTGTGGCCTGTTATGCTAATGAGTTCCTGCTGGGCTTTTTCTACAAAAAAGCCCTGTGAATACATGAATGCTAGATCAAAGCATTTCAACAAACAAGATGTTAGTTGACTAATACAAAGGTTACAGGTCACTTCATTAGGGTAAACAACTCCCACAAACTTTCCCGCCGTTGAGTACATTATGTAACGTAACATCCTGTTTGCTAACAAACAACATTTAACTCTGTAATGGCTGATGTGTAAGCAACTTGCAGTTCCAACAGAAACCAACATGACAGGGGAGGAGGAGAAGGGGCTATTGTAACTCTTCCCCGTGTCCTCACTGAAAATCACCATTCACCACCCCTGCTTCATGGCAGAAACAGAGCACGTAATTAGTGTCAGAGGGTAGCCGTGCTGGTCTGCAGTGGAAGAGCCAGATCCGAATCCAGGAGCACCTTAGAGACCAACAGGGTTTCCGGGAGATGCGCTTTCGAGAGTCAAAGCTCCCTTCGTCAGATAACACATAATTGCAACACAGGTGCTGTGTGCGATTGACCCGCGTGTCTGTAAACGATCCCGTGTTCTTTCCTCAGACCATGCAAAAGCAACTGGGGAGGGAATCTTTTAGCAGGAAAAAGGTGAAAGAGATAAATTGACCCTCCCCTCCTTCCCAAACTCTCAGTGTCCTTATGGCTCCATTCCATTAAAATAATAATGGAGTGGATCTCGCAGATCCATTCCTCCAGTGATCGTAAAGCCCCACCTCCCCAGCACAAGGCTCTTTGTGTCCAGAAATGCTCCTAGTGCTGTGGGGCAAGCACCACTATGAGCAGAATGGATCCATTGGATTCATCCCAATGAATTTGCAATTTGAGATTGAGGAGTGGACATTTAAGAATGAAAGACCACAATGTACCTCCTCCTCCTCCTCCTCCATCTTCTGGCTATGGAGGAATGCACTGGACAGGCACATTGAGGGCATCCAGTGAAGCTGATGGGCAGTAGATTCAAGACAGACAAAAGGAAATACCTCTTTACACAGCAAGCGATTAACATGTGGAATTGACTGTCAACGGACGTAGTGATGGCCACAGGCATAGACTGCTTTAAAAGGGGATTAGATTCATGGAGGATAGGTCTATCAGTGGCTACTAGCCCTGGTGACTAAAGAGAGCTTCCATGTTCAGAGGCAGTAAACCTCAGTACCAGCTCTAGGAGGCAACTTCAGGGGAAGGTCTTGGCCTCTATGCCCTGTTGTTAGCCCTCCAGAGTAACTGATTGGCCACTGTGTGAGACAGGATGCTGGACTAGATGGACCTACGTTCTGATCCAGCAGGTCAGTTCTATGTCCATGCAAGAGGATATTGTTACCAACTGGCCAGAATTATATTAGTCTAGAAAGAACGTCTTCCTTTCAGCCAACTGCCAAAAACCGAAACAACATACACATTCAGTGTCTATGATGTTATTTCTGTGTTTCCAATAAGATTAGTTTCCGTACAGAAAAAGAACAAAAGACTGAGCAAAAACTCAGCCTGTTCAAACGCAGCCTATTCTTACCATTTTTTTTTTAAGCTGCTAGCCATCAAAGGAACAGACACCCTGCACAAGCTCAGAGGACTTGTCCTTAGGTCCTTTTGATAAAAAGTAGCCAGCTTCCTTTGAAATCCAGTGTTGTTCAGTGACGCCCGCCCAGAAATGAATGTGAAAACAAGTGATTCACTCTTATTTATGCAAGCAGCTAGGTACAGAGCCCTTGAACACGAACATATGAGAACAAACCTATACATATCCCAATGATTAATTAGTAAACTTTGTTGTTCTAAACCATAACACATCCTATGACTATAAATGACAGAGGCAATACTGTTAAACAGAAGAATCAGCGCAACAGCCCACACCACTAACTTTGATCAACTTTACTCCAAGGAGTTACCGCAAACTAAGGCGACCTCAGAAGTAACAAACCTTTCCTTTCCAATGAGCAAAAAGCTCCTGTTCTTGACAGATGGATTGAAAAGGACAGCAAGCATGTTAAGTGTGGATCTATTTCATGCAGGTACATGCCTCTTTTAAAAAGCTACACACACAGGCTGGAAACCTGAGTAATTCCTGGTGTCACGTATATTTGCAAATAAGCACCAGTGCCAGGAATTCTGAGTCAGAGGGCAGGGGGGAAAAGTCTCTTCTCTAGTACCGTTCTGAGGAATGTAATAGAAAAGAAAGCAAGGCAAATCCCATTCTGTGTGGTTTCTGCCTCTGCACTGCCCAAGTGTCATACTGACATTTTTATAGTGGTCCTCTAGGGCCACAGCTCTCATTATCCGAAATCTCAGTGCTGCGAAAATCGTCCTTACGTCCTTGGGTGCTCTTCCAGGCCATGATAGTGTGCATAGATATCAAGAAAGGGGGAAAGCTCACTAACTTCTGTTTTCTTCCCCAGTCAGGCTTGTGTTTCGAGGACAGGGTTCTGGTTTTAATAGGAAGAATGCGAACACTGTGTGTCATTAAAATGCACTGAGGAAAAAAGGTGTACTTGCTTAAATGGGCAGAGAGCCCATGTCAGGAAGAAAGTTGGCAACCTCAGTTGGACATCTCTGTCCCTCCAGGGTTGCTACTTCTTTTCTGGCCATGCTCCTCTGTCTTTAGTAGCAGCCTGACCTGCAGGAATTAAGCAGAGGGCAATCTGCTTTGTCTACATGCCAGGAAAGGCTTTGCCACCTTACTTTTTGGGCATCAACTCACTGGTAGAGGCACAAGAGCAGGTCCAGGTTTTTGTTTTTAAATAATAACAATAATAACAATAAGGATATTCAACAGGTGCAGCTTCTGCATCAGCGCAGCCCGATGTGATCAATTGCTAGTAGATTTTGTTTTAAAACAGCCCCCCCCCCCATGACCTGCTTGCTAAAATATAATTAAATCTTGGGATCATATTTAAATTCTACAATTAGGCGAAGAGACGTTTAGCTAGTTTACTGGCAAGTTTCATGCTGGTGATGGGGAGGGACTACATGTGGCTGTTAATTAAGCTACCCCAGTTTGACCTGTGGCTTTATCCTGTGGATGCAGCCAGTGTTTAGCTCCCAGCATGATGTTTCTAGGGCCGTGCACTGGGATTTGGTTGTCCAGGCTGTTCAGTACCGCAGGCGTACTGAGGCCAGATGAGTTAGTTCCACATTCTGGGCCCAGCTGGATCAATAATTAATTCTTTCCTTTTCATCAGAGGTCTAGTTTGTGTCGGTAGTGGATGTCTTTCATATCATCTTCAATGCATCCACCTCCTTTTATCAAAGGGGAAGCAAATGGAACGAGTTATTTTAAGCAATGCCTGGCAGTCTTCGTGCAGAGTGGTCCCAAATATATCAGTGAAGTGCGGTTTTCAAAGTAGGTTAAGGGCCCAAAGAGAGTGACCTATTTTGTGTAACCAAGATGCTGAGCACAAAGCGGGAAGAAGAGACGTCAATCCCATCCGGTATCCTGTTTCTAAGCGGTCAATCTGCAATACTTCAGTGAAAAGTGAAATGGAACCCTGTAAAGTATCTGGCACGGCGGAGGACAGCGTGTGCCTGTATCAAAAGAATCAAAATTCATTGCATAATTAACCCAAAACTGCACCCAGAGAACCTGGGTTCTGTAATCTGAGCTATAATTTATCATGCTTTTGCTAGCGAGGGGCACGGAGAGCCCTTGCCACTTACTATACTGCTCTGTTCCCACTTGGCTTCTGAGATTTTGCCAGACATCACTCTCTCTCTGCATTTTCAGCATTATCAAGGATGCCTTCAGGGCTAGAAATGTGCTTTCAACAACAACAATAATAACAGAGAGCCAGTTTGGTGTAGTGGTTAAGAGCACAGACTCTAATCTGGGAGAACCGGGTTTGATTCCCCACTCCCCCACATGCAGCTGCTGGTGTGACCTTGGGTCAGTCACAAGCTCTCTCAAGCCATTCTCTCAGAGCTGTCTCAGCCCCGCCTACCTCATAGGGTGTCTGTTGTGGGGAAGGGAGAGGAAAGGAGATTGTAAATCGCTCTGAGACTCCGCGTGAAGGGCGGGGTATAAGTCCAGTCTCTACTCTTCTTCAGTCTCTAAAGCTGATGGTGCTGTGTCATGTTTCCTCTGGTGATCTGAAAGGAGATGGAATGGCTGTCAAGTGCTGATTCATGATTTCAGATGGGTCGCCGTGTCCTTCTAGGGTTGCCAGCTCCAGGTTGGGAAACCCCTGAGGGGAAGAACCTCAGCAGGGTGTAGTGCCATAGAGAGCCCACCCTCTCTAGGAGGAGGGATCTCTATCATCTAGAAATCAGTTGTAATTCCAGGAGATCTCCAGGCCCCACCTGGAAGCTGGCAACCCTACATTAATCTGTAGCAGCACCATAAAGCTTAGAGCCCAATGGCACCTCCCCTAGGGTTGCCAATTCCCAGTTTGGAAATTACTGTAGTTTTTGGAACCTGGGGAAGCTGTGCTTTGCAAAGGGGGGAGGGATTTCAGTGCTATATAATGCCATAGACCCAACCTTCAAAGCAGCTATTTTTCTCCAGGAGAAGTGATATCTGCAAAGATCAGTCGTAATCCTGGGAGGTCTCCAGTTCCCACCTGGAGGTTGGCAACCCTGATCCTTCTTTATTCCCGCTCCCCCTTTTCCTTTAACTGACTTTCCACTAGTCTCTACACTAGCCTCTAGAACATATCCCAACCCCATAAAGCCATTCTTCTTTTTTCTTGTGGTTAAATTACTAAGTCGCGTATTTCTGCATACTTGGGGAGTTACCCCAAGTATGTAGAGGCCCTTTACTTCTTCTGTGGCTGACCAGGTTTTGTTTCTTTCTGTGACTGGCGCAGAGGACAGCCCCCCCCCCCCATTATTTAGATGTAGTGATGTTTTCACCAGATGAGGACAAAAACCCATGTAGCGTAGCATTCTCTTTCAGCCGTGGCTGGCCAGATGTCCTTGCCAAACACACAAGCAGGTCATGATCACACAAAACTATTCGCTGCCGTTTGTCCCCACCATGTGGGAAATGGAGGTAATGGTAGGACTGGGACAATTCCAAAAGTCCAATTATTGTTGCCATTTGAACATGCAGTTGTCCTTAAAAGGTTACGTCCAAATAGAAGCGCACTAGAATATTGAGAAAGGACACAATGCGACAGACTGTGTTGGGTTACTAAACTTCTGCAGACCGTGTTGCGTTAACTGAAGTTTTGCAGAGAATAGGAACATTTGCCTCCACTGTGCTCGGTCTGCTTATGTGTAGCACTTGTGCACTGCTGGATCCAAGCCCTTACCTGGTTGTAATCTTTACAACAACCAGGGCTATTTTGGGGCAGGAACGCACAGCTGACTTCAGAGTTGGCCACGCCCACTACAGCCAAAACCTCCATGCGTGCGTGGCTACAGAGGGAAGGCCTGGCGACTCCAAGGCAGGCGGGCCATGGCGGGGGGGCCCTAGAAGGATCAGGGAGGCAGCCATGGGGTGCCCAGGCAAGCCAAGGGAAGGCAGTTTAAGCCGCCTCCCCTTCTCTCCAAGGGCCGACTTGCCCAGCCAAGGAAAGGCATGGGGTTGTGGTCTAATATGCTAATGAGCTGTGCTGTCAGGGGTGTGGCCTAATATGCTAATGAGTTCCTGTTGGGCTTTTTCTATTAAAAAACCCCTGACAACAACCTTGTAAGGTTGGTAGGTAAGTCTTCTTGTACCCTCACTGCCAATTAGAGATCAAGCCAAGGGCTAGATTGCATGAAGGCCTCTTAATGACTTCATGGCAGAGGCAAGTTTTGGACCATGGACTTTCTCGAGCGTAGCCTCTAGTCTACCCCAGCTATCATTTGTGGGAGGGAAGTGAGTCAGACTGTTGGTCCTTAAGTGTGGAATCCTTGTCCGTAGAGATGCATTACTCTTCTGCGTCCAAAACTGGACAAGTTCACAGATGTACACACAAGATCCTGTGATAATGTGCTTGGTAGTTCTACGCGTATATAGAGCAACAAGTGAATTACATTTGTTCCTCCTTCATTGTTAACTGTGAGTTCAAGCTAATCGATGTATGTGGATGAAACGTTTAAGTGGATTTTCATAGGGTGTTGGTTTTTTGGTTTTTTTACTGCTCTACTGTATGTTCCGCTCTGGCCCAATTCTGCCACTCCATGTGCTTGTGTGTTTCAATATTTTATTGTCTTTGCTCACCACATGTACCCGACTGCTTGAAGACAGAAGGAGCGTATTTGTTGGAGGCCTTTCTGGCATCACTGTATGCAACGTCGTTTTATAATTCCGTGTCCCATGTGTTTGTCTGTAGGTCCTCGAAGTGCATGAGAATTTGGACAGGCAGATGCAAGAAAACTACGAAGAAGACCTGAGCGAAAAGGAGAAAGCAATTGTTCGTGAAATGTGCAATGTAATGGATCCATTTTCAGCCTCTCTCATTTCAGTTGCTGGCTTTTCTTGTGGTGTTTTAGTCTTGCAGAGTCTTTTTCCCCGTGCTTGCAGCTTTATTTGCTTGTTTTCTTTAAGAGCCGCCACCAAAACTGGTTAGTAAGGCAACTGAATAACTGTCAGGATTGGCAACCGTGGGATGTGTGTAAGTAACTGAGAACTTAATTTTAACACTCTCAGAATGCCAGCGCATAGATGATACCAGAAGTTATATTGAGCTGAGAAGCTTAAATTGATTTTATCTAGGTCTGACTGTCATGACTTCTCCCAAAGAATCCTGGGAATTGTAGTTTGATCAGTAGCTGACACTACAGTTAGCAATACGTAGCCTCTTCCAATAGGGACCTCCCACACACTCCATCCTAGAGAAGAAATGGCTTAAATGCCAGTTCCTTGGTAGGAAAGGAACATCCGCTTCTCAGTTACTGGCCAAACCTCTGCTCGTCCCCTTTTTTTTGCAGTTCGCTGTCTGCCTCTCACTGATTTCTTATCTGGTGCCAACTGGTTAGTCCTGTCCATAGTGTCTTTAAAATAATGCTACTTCATTTAAAGAGAGAGAGAGAGATACATGTATAGAATGAGAAAGAAAGGAGACGGTTGACTGGCCAGTGAGCTCTTTCTCCTCAGGACCTGGAAGCCATTTTGGTTCTGAGGAAAAGGGACAAGGGGTGGGTTTAGAAAAGGAAGTCTGATCCTGCCTTTTCCTGGAACATTGACAAGTGGGAGGTTAGGGAATGGGGGTGGAGAAGTAAGCAGGGGGGGGGGGTTAAGTGACAGACTAATAATAACACCAAGATGTTAGGCCAGCCATCGCCCTGACCCACAATTCCATGGGGCCGTACTTTCAGGGCCCAACTGTTATGCTGCAGATACCTGGAGCCCTTTCCCTCTGTGTCTCATTCCTTTGCTTCCAGGTAATGCCTAAGTTTTACATTCCGGCTTGAATCGACTGTGCTAGGGGTCCGCGGGAGCAGCCTTTCTTGGGGGCATTTTGGGCTGCAGCGCAAGGGAGGAGATGAGGCAGTTGTGTCCCACAGGCAGAAATCCTCGTGTCTGCAGGATCCACGTCTGTGTGCTATGAGATGTCCATTTGCTCTGTGCATTTTGCCACCTGGGGACATTGGGTGCCCTCGTTGGCGGCGAGGCAGTGTCCAGTGCAATGGTGTCAGATGGAATTTCTAAGACAATATCGAGGGGGGAGGTCCCAGGTCTAATCCCTGGCATCTCTGTCAGAAAGGACCAGGCTGTGGATGGTGTGAAAGACCTTAGCCTGAGGTCCCAGAGAGCCGCAGCCAGTCCAAGTCGACAATACTGACTTTGATGGACCAAGGCTCTGATTCAGTATAGGGCAGCTTCCTGTGAGATCCCTTTGGGGGTGTGCCTATGCTTGTCCCCTAGCTGTTTCAGTGAAGGAAGCTAGTGAACATCATGCACAGGAATGTGCACATTGATAAGCCCTCCAGGCTAATGGGAGAAGCTTGGAGTTCCCGTACCCAGAACCGATCGCTGCAAGCTTGTTTCATGCATGCTAAGCATATGGGTGATCCAGTGACTCGTGCATTAAAAAAAACATCTTTTGAAGCTGACTGGTGGCTTTCTCTTTGGCACAAGTGTCTAGTTGTTGTTTTTAAGAAAATCAAAACCCTACCTGGCTATGCACAGTGGCAGCCTGGTACTGTTTTAAAGAAAATCAAAACCCTGCCTGGCTATGCACAGTGGCAGCCTGGTACTATGTCTACTCAGAATCAAGTCTCACTGTGCCTGATGTGAGTGTCACTATCCTCCGTCATGCAGCTCTCTAGGTTGGGTTGTTTTTAACCGCTAAGTGGCCTGTTCCTGCGAAAAAGAGAATCCCAGGTGTGTTCGGAGAGATCTGGTGGCATGACCGCATAGCACTTGTGGTCATCCTAGTAAAATGTATGGTTCAAAGCCCCACTGCCTGTCCAATTGAAAAGGACAAGTGAGCCACCGCTGATCCCTTGTAATATGTGAACATTGTGGGTTTATGGGATGTGGTAAGGAAGTGAGTCATAAACAAAAAGCCCTCTCCGATGAGACAGGAGAGGCACCCTGTTTTCCATTGCATAAAGACCAAGAAACGTTTAAAAGCTTGTGCCAGAAAAGCACAAAGGAATGTTCCCCTCAAACCTGGATGACGTTTGAGCCCAGAGGCACCTTTAAGACCAATGAAGTTTTATTCTGGGTTTAAGCTTTCGTGTGCAAGCACACTTCTTCTTTTCATGCACATGAAAGCTCATACCCAGAAAAAAACGTTGTTGGTCTTAAAGGTGCCACTGGACTCAAACTTTGTTCCGATGCTTCAGACCAACACAGCTACCCACCTGAGTGTATCAAACCTGGATGGTTTTACATAAACCCGACGGTACGTCTTGTGTAGCGGCTGCTATATTTAACACACACACACACACCCGCAGGATGCGAAGTATCCAGAGGCCCCCTCCCCGTTTTTGTGCAACAACCAAATCTTGTTCTCTTTCGAAACATCCAGATTGCAGGTCGAAATTGAAGACCATGCCTTGAAAGACCCACATCGCCCCAGTTTCTTGAAAACAAAATAAAACAAAATGTTGTTTGCACAGCTTGGAAGGAGCCAGTGTTTTACGGTGAAATATTTTTCTCAAGAACATTGTGGGCACTTCCTTGTTTATGGTCTTTGAAACGGGACCTGCTGAGCAGAGCTTACCTCGCTCTGTGCAAACACCCGGCAAAGTCTGGGCAACTTCCTGGAGCTCAGGGCTGCTTCAAGCACCCATGAAGTCGAGTTCTGGAGTGCCGCCATCCCTGACGCCCCCTCTCTACTATGCCGTGCCTGGGATACTGGCACAGAGTGGGGATTAACGGAGAGAAGCACGTGGTGTGCTTTGGCTTTTCTTTACAGAGTGAGTGATTAAAGGTGGAATTCACTTCCCAAAGATGTAGTCATGGCCACAGGTGTAGACAGCTTTAAAAGGGGATTAGACAGATTCGTGGAGGACAGGCGGTCGGTGGGTACTAGCCCTGGTGACTAAGGCTGCGGTCACACACACGAAATAATCCACTTTCAGTGCACTTTCCAACTGGATTTTTACTATGTGAAGTGGAAAAATCCGGTTGGAAAGTGCATTGAACGTGGATTGGAAGTAGATTATTTAGTGTCCGTGACTGTAGCCTAAAGGGAAACCTCCATGTTCAGAGGCAGCAAGCAAACCTTTGCATACCAGTGCCAAGAGGGAACATCAGGGGAAGGCCTTTGGCTTTATGCCCTGTTGTTGACCCTCCAGAGTGGCTGGGTACTACCCTGTTTCCCCGAAAATAAGACCTACCCCCAAAATAAGCCCTAGCAGGATTTCTATGCATTTGTGGTATAAGCCCTAGTGTGTCTTCTTGAGAAAAAATAAATATAAGACAGTGTCTTATTTTCGGGGAAACACGATATGTGGGACAGGAAACTGGACTAGGTGGACCTCTGGTCTGATCTGGCAGTGCTCTTAGGCTCTTATGGCCAGGGAAGAGGTATGTTCTGACCTGGAGGGGGCCACTGCAAGTCCACAGAAACCTGGTGTTAGCTTTGGGACCTTTGCTGCATTTCTGCTACACTTGAAGCATTCATACATTGTACTGCAAGGGACCCTAGTATCTGAGGCACTCGTTACTTTCCCCTACCTTCCCCCTGCTTTGGTACTAACACTCGATGGAACAGAATACAACTTTTGCAAGCTTGCTAGCAGCTGACCTAATACTGAACTCGGCGTCTAAGCCCAATTTACTGGTTTGATACCATTACTAAGGCATGTCTCTCATTCTAATTTCAGAAGACGTTAATACGATTAGCATTAAAAAAAAACCTTCAGCTAAGTTATCTTGGCGACTTGGTGCCATCTAGTGGAACAAAGACGAATTGCAAGGTATAGCTACCGCAAAGGACTGTTTTATTAAGCCGCAATCTCTCTTCCCCGTTGCTTGTAGGTCGTCTGGCGAAAACTGGGTGATGCGGCAACCTCCAAGCCATCCATCAGGCAGCATCTTTCTGGAAACCAGTTCAAGGGTCCTTTATAAGAACTTTTTCTCTGCAAGACTGGGAACGAAAAAGAACAAGTGGAACAGAGACTGGTCTTCTTCTAGCTGCCAGGGTTATATATATATATTTTCTGTCTGGTAACTGTTTATAGTGTAAATAAGGCAGCTAAAGGCTGTGCTGATCCTGGAAAATGTTTAACTATCCTCCAATGGCCAACTTGTGTCATTCGTATCGTAGTGAAAAGCCTGCTTTTGTCATATGGTCATACGTAGAAAACACCTAAACCCGAGTGAATTTCTAGGAGGAAGAAACAAGGGACCTGTGGCAGAGTTACACTTTCTTGCTTTGGCCTGTTTTAACCGTGTTGCACCCCAGCCACTCTCTCGTAGTGTGGGTTTGGGAACAGCAAACAAAACGAAACACAGAAATCAGACCTTTCTTCAATGGCCAGTTCTCTGTACAGAATCCGCCCCAAGTTTGCTAGCTGAACTTTCTGCTCCATCTAGCCCGAATGTTAGCCCTGTAGCTTCAAATTAACAGCCTGTCCAGGGCTCGATGAATGTTCCTGTTTTCACTTCTCTGAGACTGCCAAAAACAACAGTAACCAAAAAGCAAGGAGATGGGTCATCTCTCTGGCAGGCCACAGTGTGAGGTTGCTGAGTCGTCTTCAGCTAGATGGGTTGCAGGTTAGAAAGGTCCGAATGGCAGCTGTTTTAGATGCAAACGCGTGGCACCTTCCCACATTTAGGGTGAGCGGCTTGTGCGAAGGAGACCCTCCAACATGCACGACTAGACTGTTTTCGTGCAATTAAAACATTAAAGCTTTCGATCTATGTATGATCTCAGAAAAACACTCCTTTACACAACTTTCACTCATAAGTGGACAAGTGGAATTGGTGTAAAGAATGGCCCAGCTCTTATGTCTCTTGAAAGTTGCATAGCAAAAGGAAGTATTTCCAGGTACAGCTTGTGGTCCTCTCACCCCCCCACCCCCACCCCCAATGTCAACATTTACTTTTCTACGCTTCTGTAGCATTACTGCTTAGGCTGGTGGAAGCCCGTCTTCCTTTAAATCACTTTACAACCTATGTGGCTGGTTTGTTTTCTTGGGTTTTTTTAATGCAGAAGTTAAATCCCTGTTGTGATGTGTGAAATGGTCTTTTACTGCTCCCTGTGACCCGCTCTTGTAACCTTCAGCCCTTTTATGTTTCAGCCTTGACATGAAGAGTAGGCACACAGAGAATTCTAATTAATCACGTTTCCCCTGAAGCAATACACAGAACTCAGAGAATGGCAAGCAGAGGACATGGCCATGCAAGCCAGAGCCAGAAATGCTGCTGCCATTCAACCCAATCAAGTGTTTTTCCCCTGAACACTGGTCCATAATATCGGTGGGCTGACATTTTGTTCCTATGCAGCAGTTCTTTTGTAAAACCTCTCCCCCGCCCCCGACTTGGATCCCTTTTCCCAGTCTTGCCTAATCAGCAAATAATCATATGCTTCCCTCAAACTGTCAACGGTAACGCAGAACCACATCTACTAAAACCCATTTCCATAAAATAATTTTTTTACAAGAGGAGCCTGTAGGCTTCATGTTTCCTCTTTGGAAATGTGCATTAATTTTTCGTAATTCATTCTAAGCTTTGACTGATACATTGTGGCTGTTTCCAGATGGTGCTGTTAGTTCGACCTGTAGAACCAGGTGGTTGCTCTAGTTTGGCGTTTACTAATATTAAGCACTAAGTGTGGATCTTCAGCTCATGGGTATATAATTAGAGACATTTTCTCAAAAGCTATCCAGTAGATCTCCCTCTTTTGTAAAAGCTGCTCTTCCATTACTCACTCTCCTTTGATACGGCTTCTGCTTTCCTTTTTGGCTTTACAGGGTCATCCCATACACAGATACTGGATATTTTTCAGTATCGGTTACATCCTGGGATTGTCCGCAGGGAGAAACTGGTCTAGAGCTCCGAAGGTTTGCCTGTCCCCTCTCCCTCCTCTCCCCTCTCCATGGGAAGCAGTGCACGAGAGACCCCGGGTTCAAAGAAATAGGAATCACCCATTCTGCTTTCTCCCTGTGCCCCATGAGGTGGTGGGAAGTCAAGGCCTTTTTCCACACAACTCTTTCCAAAAGAGGCTCTTAACTCACCGGGCACTGGCCCAACTCAGGCTGCAACACCATGGCTTTGCAACCACAAATCTGGGCGCCCCCTTTCCTATCAGGGCAGCTCCTGTCATTCTCCCCGCACACACACACACCATCCTTTATTTGTCATACTCCTAAAACAGCCAATCTCAACAAAAGCCAACCCATCAAAAGAAACAACAGCAATAAATACCTAATAAAAATATGGGGGTGGGTAGGTGGGGGAATTACAATCCTATATTTTTAGACAGAGGAAAGATTCATAATTAACCTGAGAGTAAGAATACTGTAACAGGAAAGAAGGCGGCATGATCTATAGCCCGATCTCGTCAGATCTTGGAAGCTAAGCGGGGTCAGTACTTGGATGGGAGACCACCAAGGAAGGCTCCGCAGAGGAAGTCGATGGCAAACCCACTTCTGCTTTGCACTTGCCTTGAGAGCCCCTTGCTGGGGTCGCCATATGTCCCCTGCAACTTGATGGCACTTTACACATACAAGAATATTATAAGCTCGTCAGTGATGGAGAAACACAAAGCAAGGAAGCAGGCTTTGCCTGACTTTAGTTATTTCCAGACTCATGGAGGTAACCCTTTCAGATAATGGTTACAACAGAAGTCCCTGAAGCCTGTTCTAGCAAATAATTCTCCCTTCTGGGGAGGGAAGCTGATAGGACCTCAGGGATGTACATTGAGGCCAATTTGCAACTGATAAGCCAGCTGTGTTCACCATGCTCAGGCCGAGGACCAACAAGCATCCAGACATCTGGGGATGTAGTGGATGTGTACTGCAGCACTAGGACTGGTACCACTTCTTGGCATACTTCTTGGTCTTCTATACATTTCTCGACATAGGTTCCTTTCATTCTTGACACCGGTCACCGCAGCAGACCCAGGAAGCAGATAGCAAAGACTATTGCTTAAAGGCTTTTTTGGCTCCTGTCTGGTCCGCCATTTTGCAAATGGATGTGGGAGAAGATGATGGGACTGCAGGTCTATTCTTGCTGCCTTCACTGTATCTGCTAGCTGCCGAAGACTCACTGCAGTTGAATCTGAGAAGCAAACGAAACAAACTCTGTCATACAGCCCAGTTTGGCTGGAGACAAAGAATAGATTTGAAGAGTGCAGAAACCGATATGACCGAGGCATCATTTTTTTCCTGTGATACTTGCATGTTCCTCTGCGATGTAACCTGCTGCTGCCCTTTGTCAAAGAAGATGAGCAGGTTTATTAGTTTGCTTTAAAGATGCATTGCCAGAGGCGATAACGGCATGACCGCAGAAATCATGGGCAGCAAGTGCGTCTTTCAGACCACTTCTGGCACCTTGAAACGACAACGCACCTATTTCCAGCCTCAGTATTCCAGATTCCTTCTCCATATAGTATTGAGTTTTCCCCTGGCCTGTTGTTATTCAGCTTGCATTCTTTTCCATACGCTTTCCTCCGTCTTCTCTTTCCTGTGTTCAGATGCAGAGGTAGCGGAGGGGTGTGACTAGCTCCGCAAGGCACAAAGAAAGGCTTAACTTTCCTTCTGATGTCTTAAGACTGAGACAGACTTGCTTTGATCCACCTATTTGCTGAAGCTTCTTGAATGATGGCTGTGAGCAGCCCCCTGGGATAATGCTAAGCATTTTTTTCCTAAGTGATAAGGAGCAGAGATGGCAGGATTTATTCCACCACAGGATCAGGTTGTTGATAAATCTGGGATTGTTGTTTACACGATAGTGTAGCCGCCTAGAGGGAAATGTGAAATTAACCAGGAAACGATTCATAATCGCTCCCCGTGGAACATAGACCCTGCCCCCACTTCAAACAGGCTTAGAAGCTACAAAGCAATTCTGGGGAAAGGGAATCAAAGATCTGCAGCAGATATTCTGATGTACCCTCTCAGAGCCTCCCCTTCCAATGGCCTTACGTGCCCCCTCTGAAAAGCTGCGATGGAAAGTCGGAAGGATCCCTCCATAAAAACTGCCGACACAGCCACAGGAACTGCGGCGAGAAGGGGAAATGTGCAGAGCTTTGAGGCCCATAGGGAAAGAGCACGATCATTCTAGCAAGGCTCCCAGCCTAGATGTTTCGGTGGGCCAAAGATTTCAGTTGACAACGATAGATTCAACAGGACAAATGCTTAGCTGCATTTTGACTTTGTGTAAAGGTTTTTAATCCAATGGGAACAAAAAACATTTCTGTGTTGTGAAAGAACTGGGGGGGGGGAGAGCGAGAGAGAGATATTAATGGATCCACAAAAGCAGAAATGCCCAGACCATGTTCACGGAACCCGCCCTCTCCAACCACACAGCAAAATAATCCAAAATTCAGTTCCGCGATCGTGTGTGCAACTCAAAGTTAAGTCCCTGTTTTCATATGTGAAAACATAAGGTGCACCCGAATGCAAAATATGCATTGTAGAGTTTACAGATGTAGTGCTTTATGTGTTTTTTTAAATTGCTACCTTATATCTAGCTCAGGCTGAGCTAAAGCCAGTGTCTTCCTCATCCTTTAAAAAAAACAAAAACCAATGACACTCAATGACTTTACAGTATGACTTGGGTGCTGAGGCTTCAGTTGTCTAAAGGAAAAGTTTTATGCACATTGCAAGCTACTTTAACTGTGCTCTGATATAAAACAAAAACCCACCTGAAAGGCTGCATATTTGGCCATGGAATCCCCCCCCTAAAAATAAGGTCATTTTTTAAAATAATGGCAGTGTAGAGATATAGGGCTGTTCTGCATTCTCATTTTTGCTGTTTGAGTGTCCCTGGGGGAGTGTCCTTTTCTGAATGTGTTTTGTTCCCTCTAGTGGTCAATCCAATATTATATTGCTGTGTGTCTGACATGTCTCCTTGTAGATTTACACTGCAGGTTTTAATGCCGGGTATACATCAATGTAGGAGCTGCGGTGGCTCAAGTGGTTAAGACGCTGAACTGCAGGCCGTGGAAGGTCAGTAGTTCAGCAGTTCGAGACCCGAGTTGCCGCATGACGGAGTGAGCTCCCGTCTCTAGTTCCAGCTGCTGCCAACCTAGCAGTTCGAAAGCAAGAAATTGCAAGTAGATAAATAGGTACCACTTTGGTGGGAAGGTAACAGTGTTCCGTGCGCCTTGGTGTTTAGTCATGCCGGCCACATGACCACGGAAACGTCTTCGGACAGCGCTGGCTCTTCGCCTTTGAAACGGAGATGAGCACCGCAACCCTAGAGTCGGACTCGACTGGCTTTCAACCAAGGGAACCTTTACCTTTTACTATACATCAATGTAATATTGAATCAACCACTAGAGGGAGTAAAACATATGTGGAAAAGAACCCCCCCCCAAGCAATAGTGACACACAAGTGACCAAAATGAGAACGTGGAAGAGCCCCCTTCAGATCCTGAAGACCAAGGGTTGGATCCAAGCTTCTGCAAATGGAGTACATTCACAAAGAGATTTTTTTTAAAAAACCACCTCCATTCCCTAACAGTTTCTTGTGCCCTCCCCAAAAGCTGCTGGGGGAGTTGCAGGATATTCCAGACCCATCTACTATTCTGCAGTGATAAAAGGAGAATGACCAACAGCTCTCCCAGCCTCTTGCACTAGTGGAGGAAGCTCTGTTAACAGAGCAAAAGGTCATGGGATGATGGTGGATATTTCTGCTGGTTCCCTTCTCCATGCTGCAGCTCCCCAAAATGTGGGGGAAAAGGGGGCTTCTGCAACCCCGATCCATTTGTGGAAGTTTTAACCCCTAAAGTACACCAGGCCAGATTGGCCCTGGGACCTTGGAGGATTTTTGCCTCCCTCTGGGCAGAGAACGGGAGGGTCACTGGAGGAGCGGGGGGGGGGTATAGTTGTGAATGTCCTGCATTGTGCAGAGAGTTGGACTAGATGACTCTTGGGGTCCCTACTCGCTCTGTGCTTCTGTGCTTATTTCACTGGACTTGTATCTGCTCCGAAACTGCAGGATAAAGCTATGAGTGTGCTTTGCTTTCCCCCCTTACTTTTGCATTTTAAAAATGAAAATGGTGGTGTCACAAACCTCAGGTGGGCTCTCTGCACCTTGGTAAGAAAGAGCACAACCTTGTTTTAGAACGGCACATTTTTAGCCAAATAATAGCTATAAAATCAGTGTTTTAAAGTGAACTTTTATTTTTTTAGAAATGGGGGGGGGGCGGGAGGGGGAAACTACTACTGATCTTTTTCAAAAAATAGTGCATGACTGTAAAGTGATAAAAATTGTATATTTTCATAATGTGGGGGAAGAGTCTATTTGTGCTGCTTTTGGAAATCAGTATGAAATTATGATTTCTGTCAAACCTGTGATTTTACAACCCCCCCACTATATTTTCTGTATATGACTGACAAATAGAACTGGAATAAATTAGCACCTGTGCTCATGTATATAAGCAATGTCTTTAGAGCTTAGCACATGTTTATACCTCTTATTGAATCATTTTTGCTTTGGGGGGGTGGGAGGGGGGGAAAGAAAAAATGTAAGCAGATTTTTTGATAAGTGTGTAAAACCTTCATTTTGAGATATTTTAGTAAAAATTAAGTAAGAGATTGTGATAGTGTATACTTTCAGTTGAAAAAATAAAGTACATTCTTTGTAAGTGAGCTGTGATACTTGTGGATTTTTGATACAGTATTAAAATATATGAATTCAGAAATATAGAGAAAAGTAGCCTCAGACTTATTGCTTCCTGCCACTGTTGTTCAATATTGCTTTTCCCCAACCTCCATATTTAAAAACTGGTTGTTGAGGCCTGTCTCCTGCTTGTTTTTTAAACCAGATTTCAGTCTATAAAAGCACTGATCTTATTTTGAGCCATTCATTTACAGTTGTATTAAATATGACAGCAATTTCTGAGATTTTGGCAGACATTTGGAGTTTTAAACATCAGGCGTTAGCGTTGTTTCCAGACATTTCACCTATTAGTTCAGACCTTCTCCAGTTAATTTATGAATATAAATTGCTTTTCGAATATTTCTCTGCTTGCCAGTAACTGTGGCTTCTTGTGAAAGGAGTTTCAGTAAGCTTAAACTAATTAAAAACTACTTTCAAGCATCCATGGGTCAGGAGAGATTAACAGAATTTCATGTCTGTTAAAATTTCCTTAAGAGTCTTCAGTGAGGGAGTTATTATCCCATTTAAACAGGCACATAGAAACTAAGAGTTTCTTTGACTGTTCTTAAGCAACACTAACAAGAACAAGAAGAGTTGGCTTTTATACTTACAATCGCCTTCTCTTCCTCTCCCCACAAAAGACACCCTGTGAGGTAGACGGGACAGAGAGAGCTTTGAGAGTACTGTGATTGACCCAGGGTCACCCAGATGGCTTCATGGGGAAGAGTGGGGAATCAAACCCAGTTCTTCAGAATAGAATCCGCCACTCTTAACCACTACACCAAACCGGCTCTCCCTGAACCACAAATCTATATTGAGATTATTATCCTTTCTAATAATCAATCTCTTAACAGGTAATCAGCCCTCTGACCGAAGAGAAGTCAGAAATTTGTTTATTCCAGGTGTCAAGTTAAAACCTTGTATCCCAGCAAAGATCACACAATGTTATCTATTACAGGTTTTTTTAAATTTAAAAGCAGTCTAATTATTCTTGAAAATGATCAAATATAAAAGAATCACAATGATACAAAAAAACACTTGCATATGTCAATGAAATTAGAAATAAAAAGCATGCATGTCATCTCCCATGCTACCTATCTTAAAGTTAAAAGATAAAATACAACTCAGATTCTCATCAAAGCGTTTTCAGAAAACAATGAATAGCCTCACCACAACCCAAATCTGAGAGATTCAGAGGTTTTAAGGTGTGGCTGTTTTTTATATGTTCATTGATGGTAAACTCACATGACTATATTAAACCACTTAATTCATTTCCTCTGAAGGCACGAGTAAGACAAACTCTGAGCACAGAATGAGAGTTTCCCAAAGAATGCTTGTTTCAAATTGTGCTCAGTTTGTTTTTGGATTATTCCAGGCATGAAGTTACTTATTCATGCTCAAGGATGGGAGAGTAAGAACATTGCTGAAACAGATCCATGTACATGTTTGCAGATTTGAAAACTGAAAGCAAATTTACAGGCTTATTTTGTTCAAAAATCTATACCATTAAACGCAGTTTGTAACACACTGGAAAATGCTTTTTGAACAATCAAAGTTTATGCTGTCTACCAGATTGCCCCCCAACAAACACTGTTTAAGATACCCTGAAAGAATGCTAAAAGGTTAGTAAAGCTATACTGCCCTTTGACGAAGCCGTGCTGCTGGTTCCACAACAAGGCTTGTCCTTCTGTTGCCCCAATTCAATCCAGTAGGGCTTATGCTCATGGAAGGTGGCTTCCATGTGCTTGGCTGCATGAGGAAACATGCATGCAGATGTGTGATGAGCATGTATTCCTCTGGATTTAAATTCCAGTTCCGGAGTTGACCCTAAGGGCTGAACTACATGATTTTGTTTTTGTTTTTTAATGAGTTGGGTCTGCATTTCCTGGATGCAGCTCTTTCCCCCCACAACAGATGAAAGGACTGCAAGAATCTGACTCGGCTTAGGACTGTGACATGGGTGAGTGGCCCCTGCCTTCCTTGCCACCCCATTCTCCCAAACGGAAACAGTTGGGGTGGGGGAGAGTTTTTGGACCCATTTTGGAGGCAGTGCTCCCATGGCCCTTTAAAAAGCAGCTCCCTGCAGCTGCTGTGGGGAAAGCGAGCTGGGCCCGGACAACTCAGACCCAACTTATTAAAAACGGTCATGTAGTTTTGGTACCAAGGATGCACTGCCCCAGGCAGCTGGTCAGCAGTAGTGCCAATCATCCATTTGCAGGGAGGACTGAATCCAGTTCTCTACCTCAGACTCCCAACTGTTGACAATATTGCTAACAATCTGATGGCAGCCTGGGAACACATGTTGCATAATGTTTGATGAATAGACGTTGCACAGTTAGGGGAACAGAAAAATGTGTGGAAAGGCTTTGTTTTCCAGTGTCTGGGAGCAAGAGAATGCTTACACTGCTAGTGAAGTGTTTTGGGACTGCAGGCCAGAAGGTCGGTAGTTCAGCAGTTCGAGACCCTAGTGCCGCATGATGGAGTGAGCTGGCGTCTCTGGACCCAGCTCCTGCCAACCTAGCAGTTCGAAAGCAAGAAATTGCAAGTAGATAAATAGGTACCACTTTGGTAGGAAGGTGACAGCTTTCTGTGCACCTCAGCATCTAGTCATGACAGCCACATGACCACGGAAACGTCTTCAGACAGCGCCGGCTCTTCGGCTTGGAAATTGGAAACGGAGATGAGCACCGCACCCTAGTCGGATTTGACTGGCTTTCAAGTAAGGGAAACCTTTACCTTTTACCTTACTGTTGAATTGTGTTTAGGGACTTAGGGGCTGAAAATTAATTTTGGGATGGGGAAAAGACTGGATGTCATTATTCCAACAATCATGGGTCAGGGGGGAATGGTGGTGGGAACTGGATGCACCAGAGAATCAGATTAGGCCGCTATAGGGGCTCCCCGATCCCTTTTTCTGTTCCTTTCCTTAACCTTAGAGATCTGGCTGCCACGCCAGAGACCCGGTGAGTCTTCAGGTACTGCTCTGAATACGAGGTCAGTGAATGGAAGGCCAATTGCCATTTAAGATTGGATCCTGGAGAAGCAGGCCAACTTGCCATATTTATTTATTTTATTTACATTGGATTTATATACCGCCCATGACCCCTAACGGGTCTCAGAGCGGTTTACAGAGTACTACTAGTGTAGTAGTGGTTAACCTACCTAGGGCCACATATTTCAAGGGAAGGGGGACTACCTACCGACACCCTTACTGGCGGCGTGTTTCTATCTTATTTTTCCGGCAGGCTGCGGGTATTGTTCTGGCTTCTTTTTGGGGTTGCCGGTGACCACCTCTGGCAGGCTCGATGTTCCGTCTTCGGCGTGTGACTGCTCTTTCCGGCTGCAGCTTCCGGCTTGCGTCCTTCAGGCTCTTGCCGTGCTGCGCTCGCAACGCCGTGACTCCGCCTCCATCAGATCTGGTCGCCAGGAACTCCGCCGCCATTGTTGTTGCTGCAGCCATCTCCGTCCTCGCCGCCACCGCTACCGCCAGCACTCCTGGCACGGAACTAGGAGGTGGGTGCCCCCTGCCGCCTAGGGCAGGTACCCATTTATCTACTTGATTTACCTTTCGAACCGCTGGGTTGGCGGGAGCTGGGATGGGGGCCGGAAGCTCACTCCGACCGCGGTGGGGATTCGAACAGCCATTGAGGCTGTTCGCTACAGATGTTACAAGCAGGCGTTGTACTGCCCGCGCCACACTTAAGAAATCTGGATGGATGTGGCTAAGGGGCCATCTTCCTCTGCTGTGGACTGGCCTCTAGGTTGCTCACTAGAGCATGAAGCCACACCTGGCGGCAGAAGAGAGGATGGCTGTCATAGTTTAATGGTATTTTTATTTTACAAAGTGCTTATTTAGCCAGTCTTCTAATTGCGAACATCGTGGTATGGGTTAAGAATTCTGTTGGTGGGCTGTCCCCATCCAACAGTCCCCCTACCTGACCTGATGGCATTAGATTTGCAGCTGGAATTCCCTGGACTAGTGATTCTGGAACCTCGTGTACAATGAAGTCTTAGCAGCTCAGGAATTCTTGGTGACCAGGACTACTATGGTCCTCTTTCAGTAACCAGCCCCACTGCTTACAGTGGGCGACATGCTTGATTTGATTTTCTGTTCTGGCTGGGCAATCTGGGGGGTTGGGCAAGTTTTGAATTAACTCTGTTGGTCTGGGCAAATGTAGAAAAATGGGAGTCCCACAACCCAACAGAGCTGGCGAACCGCTCATGCTGAAGCTTATCAAACACAGGCTGAAGAGCATTACAGAGCCTTCATTGTAGCAGTGAGAGCCATAGTTCACTTTCCTACCATCACAGTATCCGTACAGTGTACAGTGCCTTCGAACAACACTCTTCAAATCACACAGTAAGATGCTCACACACCCTTAACATCCAAATAAAGAGACGAATCTAGTGCTTGCTGTGAGCAATTTTCTAAGCACTTTGTAAATAAAACTGGTGGTTAACTACTCTTGTAATGAGCTGGATTCTGGAGTCAGTGAGTAGAGGACTGAGTGTAGACAGACAAGCTTAACGTTGACAAGATGGAAGTTCTGTTGGCTCAATGACTGCACTGATCCACATGGTGGTCTATTAGATGGGGTGGCATTCCTCCCAGAACAGTCAGGTTTACCGCTTTAGGATACTTCTGAATTGAGCTCTGCTTCTGAACATATTGCAGAGGTGACCAGAAAAGATCTGTCAAGTTAGCTCCCGCAGCTGATGAATCAGACTACCTCTGGAGGGATCAAATCTGGCCATTGTTATATGTCTTATGGACCTCAGATTGGAGGATCATCTCTACTGCGGGGCTACATCTGAAATGTGTGCAATAACTGTAAGATTCCTAAAAGGGGCCTATGGGGGGAGGGGAATTTTATTTATATACACACACGACTGGCTAACAACATACATATATACACACACACACACAGCCTGCATATCCATAGAGCACCATTAGCTGCCTACTTGTTGCTGAATACACATGAAAAGCGCTGGTGATGACCTTTAAAAATGGACCAGGATCCTGAAGGACGTGCCCAATTGTATCCTGAGGCCTTCCACGGGGACCCTTTGCTCTTTCTACCTTCACAAATGGACCCATGAAATGGGCTTGCAGAGTAACATGAGCCTCAACTGCAGAGTGGCCTCCCACCAGATGCTCATTTAGTCAACTCCAACATCTGGATGAGACACTTCAAAAAGCATTTTTAGTGTCTGTTGGTACTACTGTCAGGACTACTAGTCTGATCAATGGAGTATTTCAGTACTCTGCTGTTGCTCTGGACATTGAGATTGACGCAACTGATTTGCTAGTTTTAAATTGTCTTTTTAGAATGTGTATTATTAATACATACTGCAGCTGGGGGCACATTGAGCCCAAATAATAAGAACCATCCTGAAAAACAGGAGATTTTTCAACACACTTTTTAGCCCAAAGTCAATGACTTAAGTTCACTGAGAATTAAAGTGGAAAGAAAACATGTATTTTTCCCCTGAGGGCCATTTATAATGTTAATGCTGCTTTCCATTATTTTAGCAAGACAAAGTGAGTACGGCAATGCTCTGGCACCATTACACAGGCACACATGTACATAATATTGATGTTACATGGGTAACTTACCAGTTCTCCAACAAGGAGGCTGACTTAAATTACATATTTTAGCCAAGAGGTGACTAATTCCCCATCCAGTGACTAATCACTTTTAAAAATTATTAATACTTCCTCGGTTTGCGTTTGGTTAAGAGCTTGTACTCAAGAAGTTGGATGTTTCGGCATGATCTTGCAGCGATCACTGTGCCAATCGACACAAAGACTTTTTAAAAATCATTACTTCCCCCACACTACTGCTGATTACAGAACCAGCTTTATTTGGGAGCATGTCAAGAAACTCAGCATTATTTTTTTTTTAACCAAGATGTAAATCACAGTATGCTGTTACATTCAGACTTCCACACTTAGAAAATATAGTTATTTATGTACAGAAATTTGCACAAGAGGTTTAAACATACATTACAGGTCAAGATCCCAGTACATTCCAAAACAAAAATAGCAAAAGGCAAACAGCAAGGGTTGTTTGTAAGCTATGGGCTGTCAAAAGTTTATATATTAAATAGAAGTAGCTCTGATACGTACAACAAAGTGTTGCCGGAACATTAAGTAATGAAAACCAGAACGGCTTCTCTTTCTCAGATGGAATGATACCCTAAAACCTTGATACTCAAAAAAAGTAGGCACTGATTTCTAGAAGGAAATTTTCTTCTTACCGATATAACCGAGCCAATATGGCTTTTAAAACATTTGTACTAGTGCAAAGTAATCCAGTGCTAGAATTAAACTTGGAACAACTTGGATTTTAATTAAGTTTGCAATATTGAAAACAAAATGTCTTTATTGTTCTCTAGTGGCTACACTGTAAGCAGACCAGTAAAGATTCAATGCCGCTGCTTTCTAGTTTTTTATACTGTTACCAGTCTCTATTGCTGCTGGCTGCTGCCTTGCCATCTTGACGAGTATATACAATTGTTATCTCATCCAAGTAGCCCGCCCAAGTCCTGCAACAGGGGGCATGCCGGGGGGCGGTATTGGAGGTGGTACTGGAGGCTGTCCACCAGGGGGCACTGTGGGAGGGGGATAACTTGCTGGTGGCATCCCCAGCCCTGGAGGTGGGTGAGGTGGGACAGCATGAGAGGGGGGCAACCGAGGGGGTGGGAAGTTCGGATTGTAGGTAGGGGGTGGAGGGTAGCCTGGGGTCGGAGGAGGAATAGTCGGTGGGGGGAATGCTGTGGGGGGAGGAGGAACAGGCGGAGGAGGGTTGGGAGGATACACATGAGGGTGATACGGCAAGTGAGTCGGAGGTCCATAGTTTGGCGGCATAGCTCCGTAGGTGGGCGCTTCTGTCTTCATCATTGACTGAAGACTCTGATATCCCTCCCCTGACATGTATGAATTGGTTGTGGACATGCCGGTTATGTAACTGGACGGTGGGGGTGGCGGCCGATGAGGCAGAGGAGGTGGTTGATGCACAGGAGCCGGATGAGACGGAGGAGCAATCTGGACTTTGGCCAGGTCTACGGAATCAACCGTAGTAGCCTGATCACCTCCCATGGAAACTGCAGTCGTCAGAGGAGGCTTCAGTTCTGTCAATGGAAAAGAAACACTTTAGTCAGCTGCACATGCCAAGGAGAGCACAATAAAAACAACATGGCTTTATTTCCTATTCCTGCTAACAAGTGGGTATTTGTCTAAAAACAAGTTATCGCAGAATAAACTATGAGAATGTAGAAACAGGGAACCAAAAAAAGATTCTGAGAAAAAAAGGAAATGAAATCACACGTTGCTTGCTTTCTTCTACAGTGCTTTAAGGCTCTAAAATTTCAAGGTCGCAAGGCAGAGCTGGAAAACCAGTGGTTGCCTAACTTGATGCTGGCATATAACTGTGACATTTTGCTACCACTGATAATAGATGAACAATGTGAGAAAGAACTGGGGAAATGTACCGTCTGTGTAGCTCACCTCAGTCCATGCCTCAGCAGTGGTTTCTGCTGATTCCACAGTCACAAATGAACTTTTTTTTTTGGGGGGGGGTGTTCATTTAGGGGGCAGGTAGTTTATATAAAGGTACTCTACATGCAGTGGCAGGATCCTTCCACTTTAAAAAGGAAAAAGACTGTTCTTAACACAAAAAAGCCACCAAGGAAACAGTGTGTGCTGTGCCTTTCCATCAGGATGCTCTGCTGTCAACACAAGTTGATCAAGTTTGGATGAGTCAACACAGGGTTACATCAAGCATCTATTCTATAAAATATTTAAGCTCTATCGCAGGGTCATGAGGTGACAATGGTAGCATGTTTCCCAAACATACAGCAGAGGAACTGCAAAATGGGTTACTCTGGCAGACCAAGCCTGGTCTTGAGAAATAGCCAAGGGGACGACATCCTCTAACATTGACAACGTACAAGAGTCGGCAACTGTGATTCAGTTTGTGCACTGAACCACTGGGTGACAAAAAGAGAAAGCTACTTTTTAAATGCAATCAGACCGTAAAGAGGGAAACGTTAAATTTCTGCTCATGCTTTTCAAGTCACATTGATCCCAAAAGGCTCAACTCTCCAGAGAAAGGAAAACATTCTAATGTTGTTCAAAAGCGGATATGAAGCTGTAGCTCTTCCATCCGCGTAAAGTAGATCGTTCAGGCCTTTTTATGAGCAGCCGAACATTTGGAATGGGAGAGGCACGTAGCTCACAACTCTCCAGTCCCTGACAATTCCAATTCCACAAGTGGATGGAGGATTCACCCATCTATTGAAGCTCCTGCAACAGCATCAATCCTGAAGCTGGTGCAGATGGCGGAATGCTCAGATGTTCTGGGACCAAGGCCACTCGGAGCTAGGGCTCAACAGGAATGCACTGGATAGGAATGAGGGATGCCATGTTGACAATGCTCTGACCTGGATGGCCCAGGCGAGCCCCATCTCATCAGATTTCAGAAGCTAAGCAGGGTCGGCCCTGGCTAGTATTTGGGTGGGAGACCTCCAAGGAATACCAGGGGTGTGATGCGGAAGCAGGCAATGGCAAACCACCTCTGAACATCTCTTGCCTTGAAAACCCTACTGGGTCGCCACAAGATCGCTCTGACTTAATGGCACTTTCGTCCACCGCCGCATGTTGACATTTCAGGACTCAAATGACCACAAGCATACATTTCTAGCTTATCAAACAGCAAGCAGCCACACCAAACAATGGCAAGCTTTTCCCAACAAAAGACAACAAGGTAAATGTTTTCTGAAACTTACCAGGTGGAGGATGCGTGGGAGGGGCTGGTGGATGGGAAGCCTCCATTTTAGCAATCTTAGGAGGTGGCGCTTCTGAAACAGAGCAAGATTTAGGGCTTGGATTACAACAACGTAGCGACCCTTAACAAACAACTAGGGTACTTCAAAGTTCAGCACCTGACAAAACAATTACTGAATGTATATTAATATCTATTACCTTACAAACTAAATTTTAGTATAAAAACAAAAGAAAACCTATTTACCTGCAGTTTTGGTTTCTTCTTTTGGAGATACAGCCTGTTACCAAGACAACAACATGCACAATCAAAACGTCAAATCGCACAAAAATATCGAAGACCAATATAATCTCTTCAACTGAAATGCTTAAAGTTATAGGACTACACTGTCTGTGTAACTCTGTAAAACCTAACAGTTCTGGAGAGCATTTTTATGAAGGTGCTAGGGCTACGGTATAACAGAATAGTTCTGGAAGGCGCTCTTATAAAAGCAACAGCACTGTAGTCTATGTCACTACATATGGTATGTAATGCATTCTCTATTTGCTGAATGTCTTATGCTGCTTTTTCCTGCACTGTTTTCTACTTTTGTAACACCACTTTCTGTATTGTTAGAAACAATTTAAAAAAGGATGATGTGTCAAATTTTTGTAATCCTAGTCCTACTGGATTGCTGATTAAATGTCTCATGACTGATACTTGGGTCTCCGTGAGAAAGGGAGGCTGTAAAGTAAATAAACACGTTATCTAGCCCAGTATTTAAAACGTCATACGTTATCAGCACAAAATCCATTCATGCATTTTCATGATTTAAGTGTTACTAAAAATGCGGGAAAACAGCTGAAGCCTTCCAAGCTTGTGACACCCTGACTGCGTTTTTGGCTGCACCAACTTTCGTCTCCTGCTCCAGATACCAGACTGGTCACTCAACATGCTTCAAGGCTCTATGCTTGGAAAGGAAATATATGCAGTTCTACATCGCTTCCACTGTGTCCTGTGTGAGCCTAAAGAGACGGGTCTGTTAAGTTTTATTCATAAAGAGTAAACACTTCTTGAAATATGAAGGCTTGTGTCCTACAAATGAGCTCCACACTCCCTAGATCAGAGGTGTCGGACCCATTTGTTACAAGGGCTGAATCTGACATAAGTGTCACTTTGCTGGGGTGGGCCATGTCTGCCATAAAACTTAACAGGTAATGGAGATAGAAACTGTATAAAGGACAGCAACTGGTAAGCTCCGAGTTGGTGTATCCTCACTGCAAGGCCTCATGGGCTGGGATGGGGGTGCAAAGGAAAACCCTTATGGGTGGACTGGAGAGCCAGTGGTACAGCCCTGGGCAGAGGCTCCTATGCTGCTGGACTATGTGCAGACGAGGTTGTTCCACCATGCTGAAACTGCAATTGGAGTGGCTCTGATCACTCCCCTCAAGTAGTCTCCTGTTACCTCCCTTGCACTAGTTGCTCACAGGCCACATAAGAGCCCTGGATGGGCCGGTTCTGGCCCCCGGGCCTTACATTTGACACCCCTGTCCTAAATAGCCCCTGCCTCGCAATGCACTTCCTCTTCTGCTCAAACTTCTGTTTGCACAAGATCGGTGGTCGTCAAATGGGCCCCGGAGCCACCTGTAGCAGAAAACGATGTGCACAGTCTACAACAGAGACTATTTAGGGAGTGTGGATTTCAGTCACAGGCCCCAAGCCTATGTGATAAGCTCTGACACCAACTCCGATAACTGCAAGGTCTAGGTAACAGTGCCACTTACCGCTGGCCGTTTGGCTTGCCTGGGAGGACTCGACTGTGGAGAAGGTTTTTTGGACTGTGGAGTCTGGGGGGGTGGCGGCGGCTGCTGCTGCCCTGCTGGCTGAGATTCTTTCTGGGGGGGTTGTGGTTGTGATGGCTCAGAAGTCTGAGATTGCTGGGTCTGCTGCGGTGGAGTCACCTGAGGCACAGCCTGAAGGGAAGGAGGCTGCTGTAGCTGATGTGGGGTGTGGTGAGGCATTTGTTGCTTCCCCTGTGAATACAGATCCAGGATCTGATGACAGATGTCTTTGCAGGGGGGGGAAAAAACAAGACCAAAGGTTAAACATTCCAGTAAACAAGTAAAGGACTTCTGAAAATTCTGTCTAAAATAAAAACTCATTTTAGCCAGCGATTTTATGAACACAGGATGCTGCCTTATACAGAGTTTGACCATTGGTCTCTCAAGCCCAGTACTGTCTACTCTGATTGGCGGTGGCTCTCCAGGGACTCGGGCAAAACGCTTTCACATCCACCTGATCCTTGTAACTGGAGACTGAACCTGGGACCATCTCTGCATGCAAAGCAGGTGTTCTACCACTATGCTATGGACCCCACCCCACAATGTGAAGCTGCCTTATCCTGAATCAGTCCACTGGTCTGTCAAGGTCAGCGCTGTCTACTCCAACTGGCAGCAACTCTCCAGGGTCCCCTCTAGAGAGCTTTCATATTGCCTACCACCTGATCCTTTTACCCAGAGATGTCAGGTACTGAACCTGCAGCCTTTTGCATACAAAAAAGATTCTCTACCACTGAGCTGTGTTCCTTCCTCAGAAGCCAATGAAATTTCAGACAACGTTCTGCAGGAGGTCAGCTTTACAGCTTCTCTAACAAGACTATCCGCACTGAAAGTTGTCTAAAACAATCTGGTCCCATTTTATACAAGTCAGAATTACCAGGGCCACCAGCAAGAATGAGCATTCCAGAAGACAGACTGCCTGAGTAAGAAAATGATTTCCAAGTAAAAACCCTCTGTGGAAAGAGACAGTGCATTTCTGAGGCTAAGGCCAGCAGGGAGTGGAGTCAACGGAGAAGAAAGCACTCCTTACAGGTTTGAAGGTATCATGAATAAAAAACAACCATGTTTGGCAAAAAGTTTTTGAAAGCGCTCTCTTATTTCCTGAGATCCTGCTGGAAAATAATGTTCTGGCCTTTAAGGCACAGTGAAGCTCAGACAAGCATGCTATGCATAGTTTCTGAATCAGTGTTGTAAACCAAGTAAGACATAACATTTTTAAGAGTGGCCCTTGTTGTGAAGAAAACTGAAGCTTTCCATATGTGCAGTACCGACACAGCAAAATTATAAAACTTACATTATAAATGTTCACAGGGTTAACAAACCATATGGAACAATATTTTCACTATGCAGTTTCTAAATAAGGGCTGAAAGGGTATCTGTATAGTTAAATGTCACATTCTGGATTTGGAGAAATTGGCTCTTATATAGCATGGGTATAAGTTACACCTGTGTAGAGAACAACTCAAAGAAAAGTATTTGGGTGGCAAATGCTTCAAGTACCTTCCAGGACATCAACAGGTACGTCTTGCACAAACTGCTCCCACCACCTTCGGTACATCGGCTTTGAGGTCCACTCCTGAATCTCAAACTTGCACAAGCGGCCTGCCAGATACATCACAGCAACTGCTATGATTTCTGGCTCCCACTGCAGTGACAACGTAGTACACAGGCTAGAAAAACACAAACAAGAATTATGAGACACATTTCCTAAGGACTGTCTCAAACATTTCCTGACCACAGCTCCAATTCGTTTGTGGGAGAGGGGAGTATCTATCTGGTTTCCTCCAAAGAACTAATGACAATTAAGGGACAGTAATTTTATGGAACAACTGGTAAGATACAGGGGTGGATACATAAGCATTTTCTTAATGCAACCTGGAACGCTGAACTAGGAGCAATCCCAGGCACGCTCAAGTCACCTGGGACACGTTCCAATATAACAGACACGCAGCACCAGTAATCAACACAACAAGTAGCCTAGGGAGGCTTCTAGAAAAAGGTGGAGAGGCATCAGCATGGGATGACTTATGCATACTTGTTGTACAGCAGGGTCTGGCTCCTTCTTGCAATAGCAATAATTAACTTTCAGCTGGGTCGTTCTGAACTTCAGTGAACTCAGAACCTTTGCCCACCTTCTATTTACAGGTGCTATAAAACAATACCCAGCATTGTAAAAGTGACCCATTAGCAGCAACCAAGTGCATTTCAGAACTGACACCCAACTAAGCCCTTTGCTTGCTGCTTCAGCTGTTGCCCAGATTGCTATGCACCACAACCATGTCACAGTGCTGTCTGTGGCCAATAATAGCCAGTAAGGTTTAGAGCACTGGATGAGGACGTGAGACGCCTGGTCTGAATCCCCGATGGGTGACCCTGGACCCATCATAATCCTTTGGGCTAACCCTACTGCACAAGGTTGCTGTTGTGAGGAGAGAAATGGAGGGGGGGGGGAGAAGGATGTGAAAAGACGCTACAGGTCCTGCTTGGGGGGGGGGAAGCAGGATGCGCATAAATTAAAATAAATATGTAACTACATTAAACAAGGCACTCTAGGAATCTGAACAACAAAATTTGGGGAAAGCACCTTCAAAGGTGAGAGGAACCTGAAAGTTCAAATAAGCGAGGTAACTACTAAAGAGCACAGGACGGGGGAAGGGGGTGAATGTTTACCTGTCATTTACAAACGTCCATGCCATTTGCACCAGCTTTTGAATTTTGTTCTTATCACCTGTGTGCAAATTATTTTTAACAAATTACTACATTAAGGCAATAAACTTTGTGACCAGTAGATGCGCAAGTCATTCCTGCACACGTTTACTCAGAATTCAATCTCATTCATTAACATGCACGGGTAAGTCCTAACTCTGAGGACTACAAACTTGAGCGGCTCATATATACTCTACAGAAGAAACAATTACAGACACTCAGGCATCAGCAGCTACACATGGGAGCATGATGTAGATACTCACAGCTCAACGGGTAACCATGTGCACAAACTGGCGCTGAGATTGGACAAGTAGTTTTCAAAAAAGGGTAAAAGTGTGTGCGCGTGTGTAGCGGTTAGCTGCACCCTATCCTGTCATCCTTCTCCCAGTAAAAACTGATCTAGAGGATTTTAACCTCAATGAAAAAGCTCTGCACAAACAGCTCCATCGGGGATGTGATCGGACAGGGATCAGAGCACCAATTTCCAGCTGTCAGTCAGCATTCTGATCCCTCCTCCACCTGAAACTTCTTGCCAGCCCCTACAAACTCTTTGGATGGGAACTCAGCCATAGGTTGCACAATGTGGTTCTGCTGGGCTACATATTGTACACCCACGACCTAAACACAGTTTGTGACTTTCTTCTAGCCAGATGCCGTTTCTGCCCAAAGAAAGCAGGATATCTAAAGCACAGCTAGCCCCTGAATCAGTACAAATTTAGCTCTGAGATGATGGGTTTTGCAAAGCAGAAACTCCACCAACAGAGTGATATAAAGAACGTAACACTTCTGCCAGCCTCATTCCTACAACAGCGTTCAGATAACCCTCAAAAACACAGTTTCCCTGTTTTATCTATTTGACAATTACTTCTCTCAGGGCAGAAAAGATAACTGAATATGAAATCATCTACACATGCTCCCAAGCAGTAATACCAGCTATTTTCTTACCTTTCAGCTGCTTGGCATATTTAAGGAGGAACTGGTAGGGGTGCTCCACTTGCAAGTCGAATTTTATCGTCTGTAGTAAGATCCTCTCCAAAACCATAACTTCTTCCTAACGATCATGGGGGAGGGCAAAGATTATATTATGCCAAAAGGCCAACTCATTACATTTCTAACTTACATTAATTTCAGATGGCATTACACAGTAATGCCAGAGAAGCCATAGCAATGTCTGCCTACTTCTATAGTCTTGGAATGCAGCAACCACCACTGTTGTCAAAAATTAATTTTTTTAGTGCAAGCACATTTTTGTTAAGTTGTGCATCTATGCCCAGGAATGGGTTTCTCTCCTAACTCACCAACTGATGATCAAAACCCCCTTCACCATGAAATCATGCACTGGGTGTCATTGTGGCTCATAAGGTTGTGAGACCGACAGTACAAACCTAAGGAGAGTTAAGCCCTTCTAAGTTCATTGAAGTTAGTGGGCCCAGAAGGATGCAACTCTGCACTAGACTACACGATAAGAAGCAGAAGACCATCGCTGGGATGGACCCCATGGTTTCCAAATTTCCCTTGGGAGGGGGGGGACTCTTTGGCTGCCGGGGAAGTGTCAACAAGGGACAAACAGTAAGGAAGAGAACAGGAAAGGAATGGTGTGTGGATACCACAGAATGAACACTTTCTGGGCAATGTGGCCCACTACCTCTATAATGACAAAGCCTTGAGGCACCTTAAAACCTAAAAAAATTATTTTGACATAAGCTTCCATGAGCCAAAGCTCCCTTCATTAGCTACAAGGTGACCCATCAGCAAATTCAGTTGCTGATCATGCTGTACGACCACATTTTGGGAGTGGGAAAAGACCAAATGAAATATAATATTGTTGCACAGTTCTGGGCAAAGAGTGAAACTGCACACATTTGCAGTCAAATGTTAATGAATAGGAAACAAACGGATCATCTTGTCTCCAATTATTTCTGGAAAGACTTTCAACAGCCAAAGTCAAACCCGAAGCACGAAGGCAAACTCTGGGAGTTGCAGAACTTATTTAAGGCTAATTCTTCTGTAAGTTTAAAGGGCTTCTTTCATTTTTCCCGTTATTTATTTTGTTACAAAGTATGAGAGCCCTTAATAGCTATGAAAGACTGGCAGGGACATGGGTGAAGACTTGCTACTTCGCTGATTTAGCCAAAGTGTGCCAACAGCTTCTTAGCCTGAAACAAATTCCAGTACTTTGAGCTGAAGCAAATCCCCCAAAGACCCTCTCTTAGTACAACAGAGGGAATCATGGTCATACCTTATAGTGGGAAAGTGGGTGCCCTGAGCTGGGCAAAACTTTGAATCTATAGTATTTGGTATGATATAGTTCAGAACATGCTCCATTTTGGCTGCCCATGGGAATTTTCAGAAGCTTCTGAATGTCTGAGGTTGCTCACAGTAGGAGCAATCCAGCAACACACATCTCGCCTACCTTACGCAGAACTAAGCCAAGGAAACAGTGTATTTACGGTAAGCTGCAAAGCTCATACGTTAATTTTGTAAAAATTACCTTTTGCGACTCAGTTGTCTGAAGACTTTGTGACTAACAAATGTCTATAATTACTACGACAAAGAAATAAGTGACAAAAAAGTTTATTTTTTTCCAGTTTGCTTACTGTATGCATATGGCTGCACTCTGTGTGGCCAGTTTCACTGCTTCCCCTGTGCAGTGGATTATTTCTTTGCTGAAAAGACAGGCAAATGCAACAGGAGAACAACACAAGCACTGCAATACACATTCCCTTGGAAAACAACATGTGATGGACACGCTATCTAGAAAAAACACAAGTGCTGAAATCTCTTATTAAATACTGGCTTGCAGAAACTGCATACAAAATAATTCAAAACTTGTTCTGTCTTGGGCATTACATTAGTTTAATTTATTAAATTCCAAGAGCACCACTGAAACCATGTGCTAACACCCACAAGTCAACAATATTCGGGTAACATCATAATTATTTAACCAAAACAATCTTCAGAACATATCTGTTTACCTTTGGATCATCTCCGAATTGTCCAAACTGCACATCATTTAGTAAACTACGAGCCGTTTTGATGATATCTTTACATTTTTTGGGTGTTTCTTCAACTTTCCCTGCTAGGAAAAGACAGCAAGCTCCAGTCACCTATTAAAAAAAGATTTCTTCAGAAAGTTGTTTTTACATCATTTCTGGGGGGGGGGGGTTTGTCTTCAAGATTGTGTTTTTCCCCCTGTGTGGGGGGGGGGGGGGGTTGCATTTCTAGGACAATTTCTTACACTTCGTTCAAATACAGTTATACCTATCAGTCACACACCCTTTCACATGCTCAGAAAGCAATCCTAAGCAAGTCTACTCAGAATCCTATTGTATTATATTCAGTAAGGCTTACTTCCCAGGAAAGTGTTCTTAGGAATGCACTGTAACAGTATGAAGTTAATATTATGCTGTCAAGTACCATTTTATTACTGCCCCCCACAGAACAGTTCCTCTAGGTCAATGCAAGTCAATCATAAAAAGCTGGTTCAAATGCCAATGTCCTGGCTTATGTGTGACACTGACTGCACCAAGAAACCATAATTTTGAAGCACAACCGGTACCGTATCCTGATCCATATAACACAACTCAAACTGTTGTGTTAGTACAAACAATGAGTTCTCTAGCTAGCGTGCATAGTCTTTGCAAGGTACAAGGCAGAGGCCTCCTTCCCACTGTTTGAAGCCACAGGTGATTAGAACAAATTCAGTGTTTTCACACATATAGTTAATATTGTAATAAGGTTTTAAATTCCACAGTGACATAAGCATGCTAAAATGATATAACTGTGACATAACATATATCATTAGCTAAAATGATATAACTGTGCTAATATGATTGCTACAGTTGTTATGAGGGACTAACTGACAGACACTTCTAATACACACTAGGATGGGTCCAGTGATTTCTCAGAAGGCACTAGGAGACAATTGTTTTGTCTTGTTCCCCTTCCACTAGCAAGCCCCTTCAAACCATGGGAACCACATGGAATCATCCCGTCTCTTTTCTCCTGTGCTTGTGAAGTGGGTATACTCTTTTGGCCCTCTCATTATGGCTGCTGATGCCCAGGATTGGGGGGAACTGCATTCCCAGGGCAGGAAGGGGCTGCTGGCAAGAGATGAACACAGCAAACAGTCACACTTCTCCAGCCGATAACTCTATTGCATCCATCCTGCTATTTTTCGCAATACTGAATAGATCAAAAAAAGCAGTTATTTAAATCTTAACAGAAGATCTGCCTTACTACAGCAGACCAAAAGTCCATCTTGGACAATGTTTTATTTCCAACAAACAGATCTTCATGAAAATCTTATCTCTCAGGCCTACAGAAATTCCCTCCTGCCTGAAATCTAAAATGCCACACCTGGGCAAAAAATGCCATAAATAAAATCACCTAAGAAGAAAGTTTACTGTGTGGCAGACGGCTCCACCCAAAAACTATAACAGTTGTAATGGAAACAAGTTCCTCAAATTCAATATACAGAAATGAATGTCACAATGCCAAATACTTTTCACACAATAGCTACTAACTCATACTTACATATCTTGGAAACTGTTTGAAGGAGTGGAACATATAAAATCGATGAAAATAAATTATTCCAGTTGCTAGCGTATCGTAATGTCTGGATCAGCCAATAAGGATTTCTACAAATTATTACTGAAACTAAAATACAAATACTAACACAGAAGTGAATGATGTATCAAAAGCCTCTGCAATGCAAGTCTATAATGTTCAGTATTTGCTTAAACATATTTGGAAAAATAAGTTCAGAGTTAACATTTAAAAAAAAAAAACAGTGGTAATGAGTGCCCTCTCTGCAGCTATCTGTAACTTGACATTTTAATCTATCAAATAGCTGAGGACACTTATTTCACTGAAGGAACAATCCCAAATAAGTATACTTGGGAGTAAATGCCATTAAGGTCAATACAATTTACTCCCAGGTAAGCAAGTACAGGACTGCAGAGTTCCACAAGATGCTACATTTCCATACATAACCTACTTAAAATAATTTTTAAATTGTAAAACATTTTCCTTTGCAGGGAGTTACAATGTAAGCTAAAAGTATGTATCATTCATTGGTTGAAAATATACCAGAAGGGATCACTAATGAAACCAAATACAAAATGCCATGTAGTTTTGTTAAAAAATAAAGTATTAAATTAAAAATTAATTTAAATGGTACTATTTATGGTTACTAAATGTAAGCTCAGTTAAAGGATTCTGTGGAAATATTGCTAGAATTCAGACACTATACAAGAAGTTTCTTAAGCAGAACTCTCATGTGGAAAAAACCAATAAAAATGTGCATCGTACAAATCAAAGGATACAGTCCCAAGCGGGTTCCTACATCAAATATAAACCGGGCGCCTTCTCTTCGGTATCTTGCCTCAGTAGCTGGATCAAGTCCTTCTAGTTGTGATGGGGTATGAGCCAAGTCTTTCTTATCCCAGTACCAGCATGGCTTTGTATGGTCCAGATTTGCCAAAGCTACAGAAGGACTAGAGTTTTCTTTATTTTCCTTCATTTCTTGATGTAGAATAGTTGTTCCTTGATCAATTTTCCAAGGGTTGCTTTTCATATGGTGACTTTAGAGCCTTAGAAGAGAAGGGAAAGACATTGAGAATAACATTTTTGACCTTACAAGATCTCTTTCAATGAATGCTTCACACCAAGTTATGTTATTAACTTTATCCTTTATAAAGCTAATTTGCAAAGCAAGGAGGAAACTAAAGTATGTCCTCAGGCATTTCTAAGCACTAGCACTTTATTTTTAATATTCAAAAAGCCAAGTACCTCGGATATTCGAACTCTACTCCTGTTCCTCCAAGAGGTGATAACTAGCAAAATGCCTGTTACCAAACAAATCAGCATGGAGGGCACTCACAGCTGGTCCCCTTAGTTCCTGTTTAGGTGATCTGTCAGCAGTTTACACATTGCGACCAATATCAGTATGAAACAAGTAATGGTGCCTCAGACCTCATCCTCAAAATATAGCTGTATATGCCTTTTCAAGGTAATACTCTGGCATTAAACAAATTCTCACAGTTCCTCAAAACACCGCTATCACCCATTCATCACAATACAAAACCAATCTCTTCCATGAATCCTTTGGCACAATCCTTTCCTCCTGAAATTTAGCTAAACTCACCTTTTAATGTAAAAAATTATGCACTGTCCCTCAACTTGAAAGTGTGGCTTACAACAAATATAAATCGCCCCCATATTTACCCACCCTTCCTCTTTTCCCTCCCTCCGTGTACGACATTTAAAGATTGCAGGTTCTATGAAGCAGAGACCTGTCTTTTGCTATTTTTACTGATACTATATACAGCTTAACATTCTATATAACATACATGACAACAATAGATTATGGAAAATAGCCTTAATTTTCTTCTCTCACACACACACACAACTCTTGCTATTATTTCTACTCATTAAAACGTGTTTAAAAATTATCATTCACTTCCACAGCAAACTTCATAACAAATCCGAAGAAACAGTCCCATCTGTGAACAAGACCAGAGCTCCCAAATGGTGGGGCTCCCTTATGAATGTTTTCAACTTTAAAAAAAAAAAGTTTGATGAGTTTTAGTAGGATTATCCTATGAAAGTCAGTTTAAAGGGGGTCAGGTAATAGGGAAAGTTGCCTGCTCAAGCTCCTAGGAACTTACAGCACCCGATTCTTTCACAGAATCACAGAGTTGAAAAAGGGACCCCCCAGAGTCATCTAGTCCAACCCCCTGGACAGTTCAGGAAATTCACAAATACACCCCCAATAATCCCTGTTCCATGCCCAGAAGGTGACCAAAAAACCCCCCCAAAACCCTCCAGGATCCCCAACCAAACTGGCCTGGAGAAAAATTGCTTTGTCTCTCCCTGCCCAGATTTCGGACAGTAAACTTCACAATAAGTAGAACGACAACAACAAAAAGCAGGCCCCCCACTGACAAGGCATAAGCTTCTACATCCGGGAAAATCACTCAGATATATATAGGAACACAGCCTGCAAATCAAGGGTGGGGGGGGAATGAAAACCAAGAAACCCCACTTCAATGAGGGCCGAACAGGCTACAAGGGTCAGGTAAGATTACTTCAAAACCAGTTAACGTAAGCCGAGCCGGATCATCCGATGTGGGCAGCGGGTTTTGTGAGCCGAAGCCCCGTTATTCCTTCGGAACGTCCTCCACGCATCCGAAGGACCAGCTCGCTCACTCTTCTCGGCAGCTCCAGCTGAACGACTACGTTAGCCTGTTTTATTCTGTTGCTACCGGAGTCTGGCGGCACCGTTAACAACTCCAGCCTCAAGTCTCACTCCTCCTTCGGGTTCAGCTATATGACTCCCGAAAACCGCCTCTGAGATACCCTGAAAGGCGAAGTAGCAGCAGCAGCACCTGCGCTTGTGTACACAATACCCAAAGCGCGCTCAACGTGTACACACGAACAAAAGAGGAGTTTCCTTTCAATCCTCTTCGCCGTCGCCGCTTTCGACGGTCAGAGCCGCCCCCCTCGCCCGCCCACCTCAGGAGCTCTCCGGGCTCGGAAAGGCCGGTCAACCGCTTCTTCGGTTCCTTCCCTCCCCCGCCTCCCCGTTCACTCACAAAAGCGACCTCAGCCGCGGAATGCCCGACAGCCCCTCAACGACACCTCCTGCGCGGCGCCATCTTGGGAGAGCCAAGGCTGTGAAGCAAGTTTGCAACGTCATCGCGTTGGCGCACGAAGAAGCGCCGCCGGCAGCGGTGGGAGGGGGGGGATGAGAGCGAGCGTCTAGTGGGCAGGCTCCGCGAGGCCACAGTCGCGCGCGCACGTAGGGACGAGCTGTAGTTACCCGACGAATCACAAGCCTAGCCTTGAACTCGTAAGCCCCGCCCCCTCCCTTGCCCCATTCGAGAGGAGGGACGGAAAGGGGGGGCTTCGTTTGCCTTGATCTCGACACCGCCCCTACTGCTTCATAGGATGTCCCAGAAAGGAGCAAACCGTCCGCAGGGTGCCTCGTCTCAGCCAATCAGCAAAGCGAATTGAAGCCGAGGGGTGGACCGGCTAGAGAGCTACGGTTCTGACCAATCAGACTTCTGTTGCACACCCCCTTGCTCTCGCGGTAAACTGTTGGTGTGCGCGTGTGTGGCGATGTGTTTTCCTCTCTCCCCTCTCACGTCCTCCTTGGCCATTGGTGAGAAATCCTGAGGAGGCGGCAACGGCGAAAGGGATTGGTCGGCCGCCCGAGTGCGAGAGAAGGGGCTGGATCCAATGGCGGCGTCGGAAGTGCGGAGTGACGGGACGGGTGGGCGGGGCCAAAGCACTGGCCGCTGAGTAGTGAGTGTGCGCGGCGGGGCTGTGGTTGGCTTCGCTGCCGCCACCGCCTCTCCCCCCGCTTCCCCTCCCTCCATCCCGGGCAGAGCCGTCCGGTGAGAGGAAAAATTTTTTTCTTGGGGGGGGGGGAAGGGTTCCGCGTTGTCGCCGTTGAAAGGTAAATGGGGGAGGGGAAGAAGGGCCCCCTTCCGTTTCCCTCACGCGCACGCCTCCTCTCAGAAAGGGGGGGTGGGCGGCTGGTCCGGGCCTGCCTGACTCCTGTTCCTTCACCCGCTTTTCCTTCCCCATCTGGTTGTGGGGCCCCCTCGTAGCCTGCGAGGACTGCGCTCCTCGGGTAGAGGAGAGCAACAGACACCCGCACTCGAGGGGCCACGCTCGGTGTCGAGTAACTGCCTCACTTATCTATTTCCGACCTCTCTTCCTCCTCCCTCCCTGTTATTCACACGATCATAACGCCTTGGTTGTTAATCCTAATTACGCCCGTTAAATTTCCCTTCACTGTGACTGGAGGAGTTTCGGTCGCGATCTGGTTTAACAGTTTGAAGGGGGGGGGAGGTGGCCCTCTTTTTTCCTACTCCTGCAGTTTCTTTCTAGGTGTCAGAATTATGTTTATCAGTTATTATAATATAATACAATAATTTATAATCTAGTTTATTTGAACTCTGACGGTTTCTAAGGTACTACGAAGTCATCGCTGCCGGGTTAAATGGGCGGGGGGGGGGGTTACTCCCTAAGTAATAGTGCAAAGGATTGGGAATGACGCAGAGTTAGACTTTACAAGCCACATTCATGTTTATTTTTGGGCGGGTCGTATTAAATTTGGTAGAACTTGCTGCCTAATAAGCAGGCGTAAAATTTAAGCTCTGATTGCGGTACTGTTGTTTTCCTGCCCTCTCCCCATCTCTGTGGTTCGGTTTGTATATTATTTGTGTACTTTGCTTTCAGTCTTCCTTTGTAGAGAGTCAAGTGTGCACGTTTGTGTGTGTTATTTAGCCATTTTGAAGGGTGTGTAGAAATCATTTTAAAAAGAAAAATGCAAAATGTTATTTCCCGTTAATTTTACAACCAAGGCTTTGATTTTTAAGGCCCTCCTTTGCAGTCCCTTCATGGTTGACATGCTTATTCCCTGATCCATGCCCAACTTGCTGCTTCTGTCTCTTTGCTGTTCCTCACTTTTACTGTTCAGTGTTCTGGTCCTATTTCAGTTATTAAGTAAAAACTTCTACAACAACAGCCTAGTTTTTCTGTCCAAATCAGTGCTCCTCATGGCGTTACTGCCTTTAATCTCTTTATCATTTTTTGTTCTTATTGTGTCTGGATAATGCTTAACACAAGCTGCTGCTGTGCTGTAAAATCTCCCCATCTGTCTTTTTAACCTGAACGTTGCATGTTTTCTTCTGTATCTTTTCCCATGGTGTCACTGACCAGTTCCCATCATTCCTTGCCATGCAGTTCTTTTAATTGCTTGTTTGTTAAATTTTGCTCTCATACTAGTCTTAATATTTATTTCTCAATTCTACTCTCTGACTTTGCCCTTTTAATGGTTCAGTCCCCTGAATCGACCTATGGTTTTCTTGGTTTATCACTGACACCAAATTCAGTATTTACAATAATTTGTCAGCTTTGGTGCTCTTTTCCATGGGCCTTTTGGGTGTAAGGCTGGGCATCTTTTTTCTGATCTTAATGTTCGTTTCATTTCTCTGCCGAACTTCATATTGTCTAGCTCTGCCTGGCTTTCTGAGCGTTCCCTCTTAAAAACTTATTATTTTACATAAAGCTTGTACTCACTATGTGTCATGTTTGCGTATGTGGTGGTTCAATTTCTTTGTTTTCTTCCTATATGAGGGATAAAGCTGAATCTTGTTCATCATTGCCTCCTGATTGAGGATAAGCTGTTCCTGTATTGGATGCTTGCTTGCTTGCTCAGTCTAACACTAGAAGCTATTCCTTGATCATGCAATCAACTTAAAGTACCCATCCCATTTCTAGCTTTAAGCAGTGACAGCTGTATTTCTAGGGAGCCACTGCAGTTGTTTATCTCTTTAAACATTTCATTCTGATTCAGTAGTTTATCACTGTTACTTGGGAGAAATTCAAGTTTAGCTTTCCTTTGCACTGCCTTTTTTGCCACTTTGCTACATTTTTCCATTTTGTATATATTATCAGGAGCTGCGGTGGCTCAAGTGGTTAAGACGCTGAACTGCAGGCTGTGGAAGGTCAGTAGTTCAGCAGTTCGAGACCCGAGTTGCCGCATTACAGAGTGAGTTCCCGTCTCTAGTTCCAGCTCCTGCCAACCTAGCAGTTCGAAAGCAAGAAATTGCAAGTAGATAAATAGGTACCACTTTGATGGGAAGGTAACAGCGTTCCGTGCACCTTGGTGTTTAGTCATGCCGGCCACATGACCACGGAAACGTCTTTGGACAGCGCTGGCTCTTCGGCTTTGAAATGGAGATGAGCACCGCAACCCTAGAGCAATGTTCCCTCTAAGCTATGGAGTCTTGTGAGCAAAAATTCTACTTTGTGAGCTACTGGAATTAAAGTTGTGAGCGGGCGATTTGGCTACTGCATAAATTAGTTTTCTCTGGAGCCATCCTTCCTGAGCTAAGACAAAAATGTGTGAGCCAGAGGCTAAAAAACTGTGAGCTAGCTCACACTAACTCAGCTTAGAGGGAACACTGCCCTAGAGTCGGACTCGACTGGCTTTCGAGCAAGGGAACCTTTACCTTTACTTATATATTATCATCTGAGTACAGTGCTGGTGAATGGTGTATATGGATAATTGTGATGTATTTCCTGGCCAAGATTCCTTTCCCCATGTTTTTCTGTTCTTAACTGCTGTGTTTCTGTGGGGATAGAAGGTCAGTGTATCTGCTGTCTGCTCAGTGTTTTGGTAACAGAACTGCGTCTCAGATGAAGGTTCTCAGTTGTCAGTTTTTTACATAGATGCTTTTTCACGTTTGGTAAAATTTTTGTTCGTTTAGCATCTTTCAACCCAACTTGATGTGCACACACAGCACCAAACACAAGTGTAAGGAGAAAACAATTGACAACACGCTACTAAAAAATGGTGATTCTTTGGGACTTTTGTGTAAAAGCATGTGATATAGCTGGTGTTCTTAAGTCATCTGATCTAGACCCTATTAAATGTATTTCTTGTTCTGCTGGTTCCTGTAGTGTGTACTGCTCACAGATTCTAGCATGCTAATACATTAGGTATCTGATTTTTCTGAGGGATTTTCAGTTGGACTACTTTTTGAGATCTCTCTTGGTCTCCCAGGACCTAGTGTGACGCGCTGACCACTACACCATGCTGGCTCAAGGGGTACATGCTTATTAATGATCTTTAAGACTTTACTTGCTGTGGAAGATCTGGAAAAGCATACTTGATTTTAGGGAGTTACTACTGGGGGACGGACATTACTTAATATGATGAATGTTAGGTGTGTGTTTTTGCATTAGAGTACTGTGGCTGTAATCCATAATTTATTTTGCAAATCTACATGCTGTTTCCTTAGAGACCTGTTTGGGATTAATATCAATATTAAATTTCCTATTGATGTTAGTTGTTGTCGATTGTAGATTACATGTAGTTTTTAAGCATGAGGTTTATTTTTATCAGTTTCTATCCTATCTTTCTACTGAGTGCTCAGAGTACCATATAATATTTAAAAATATTAACATGCAAAAGGTAAAACAGCAGCAATAGTGACAAACCTACCATATGCTGTATGTACCAAGACAATACACATATCTCGTGCTTGGACTTAACAAGAAAGAACCGTGTTCCTTGAGATCTGAAGAAGGCCTTGCTACCCAAGCTCATTTTTACAGGCCAGCTTCAGGTGGGTAGCTGTGTTGGTCTGATGCAGCAGAACAAAGCTTGAGTCCAGCGGCACCTTTAAGACCAACAAAGTTTTATTCACGGTATAAGCTTTCGTGTGCAAGCACACTTCCTCAGATACAGTGGAACAGAACCTTCTCAACCATTACTTATAGGGGCTGGGGGTTGTTAGGAAGGGCCATTTAGATGCATCTTGATTCTAAATGGCCCTTCCTGACAACAACCACCACCCCATCCCCTATAAATAATGGTTGAGGGGGTTCTTTTCTACTGCGTCTGAGGAAGCATGCTCGCACACGAAAGCTTATACCATGAAAAAACTTTGTTGATCTTAAAGGTGTCACTGGACTCAAACTTTGTTCTTTTACAGGCCAGTTTCACTTGTTTTCAGAAGAGCTAGTTTGAATTGCAGTACTAACTACTAACACCAGTAGAATCTTTGTAAGATGAAGCTTCTAGTTAAACTGCTGTGTTGTGAACATCTAGTTACTTTGTGAAAGGAAGATGAAGGAACAACATTACATCTGTATAAGTTACATCAGCTCAAGTACTAATTTGGGGAGATTGCAACACATACTGGCTGTTGCTGGTGGCCTGAATCCCAGTATACTTTGCAACAGAGCAGCACCCAAAGCAGCATATAGAGATAATAAAAATACAACACAGATTCATAGATTACTGTCAGTTGGCCACAAGAAAAAAGGAGCTTCCGTGTTCATTGGCAGCACAACTCTGTCAGATGCTGGAGATTTGGTAGAAATGAAGAAGAAGAAGAGATAGAATTTATACCCCGCTCTTCACTTGGAGTCTCAGAGCGGCTTACAAAATCCTTTCCCTTCCCCTCCCCACAACAGACACCCTGTGAGGTGGGTGGGGCTAAGAGAACTCTGACACAAGCTGCTCTTTCAGGAACAGCTGTGCCAGAGATTGTGACTGACCCAAGGTCTCATCAGCAGGTGCAAGTGGAGGAGTGGGGAATCAAACCTGGTTCTCCCAGATTAGAGTCCGCACACTTAACCACTACACCAAACTGACTTACCATGTTCTGCTATGAGCTTTTCAGGGGCATCTGACTGGCTCCTATTGAGAGAGGACTAGTCTGGATAGGCTTTTGATTCAATTCAGTGGCACATTTATGTTCGTAAGAAATGGGGGCATATTTTGATACATGAACTTGGTGGCTCCTTGGCTGTCTTTGGATTCTGCATTGGATGTCTTCAGCTGACTCTCTCAAACTGATATTGACAGGATTCTGGGTGCTTTTAAGCCCACCACTTGCCTCTTGGACCCCCTTGTCCATCACGGCTGATAAAAGCCAGTGGTGATGGAATACAGGTCCCCCTGGTGGACATTATAAATCTGTCCCTATGTTTGAGGTTCTACCCAGCAAGATTAAAGGAGGCAGTGGTAATACTGCTCATAAAGACACCATCTTTGGAGCCTACGGATCCGGCTAATTATTGTCAGTATTGAATCTTTTGTGCCTGGGTACGGTAATTGAGAGAGTGGTGGTGGAGCAGCTCCAGACTTTCCTGGAGGACAACCCTAGACCCATTCCAGTCCGGCTTCCACCCTGGCCATGGGACAGAGAGAGCATTGGTCACCCTCACGGACAATCTTTGTAGGTAGCTGGATCAAGGTGGGTTGGCACTGCTGATGTTGCTCAATCTGACAGTGGTGTTTAACAGGGTCAACCATGACCTGTTGACCCACTGCCTTGCTGACATAGGAGTTTGTGGGACAGCCTTGAAATGGCTTGCCTCATTTCCCCCAAGGTTGGGGGAAGAGAGAGGGTGTCAACCGCGATCCCTGTTGGTATGTGGGGTCCCTCAAGGCCATGGGACAGGGAGAGCATTGGTCACCCTCAGGGACGATCTTTGTAGGCAGCTGGGTCTAGGTGGGTTGGCACTGCTGCTGTTGCTCAGTCTGACAGTGGTGTTTAACAGGGTCAACCATGACTTGTTGAACCACTGGCTTGCTGACATAGGAGTTTGTGGGACAGCCTTGAAATGGCTTGCCTCATTTCTTCCAAGGTTGGGGAAAGAGAGTGACTCTAGGAGAGAGGGTGTCAACCATGATCCCTGTTGGTATGTGGGGTCCCTCAAGGGATGATCCTCCAGTGTTATTTAATATCTCTTTATTCCCTCTCACCCAGCTGGTACAGAGTTTCAGACTGGGTTGTCATCAGTATGCAGATGACACCCAGCTATATCTGTTGATGGATGGCTAGCCAAATACCACCCCAGCTACTTTTGCTGAGGGATCTGAAGCCATGGTTGGATGGTTGAAACAGTGTCGGCTAAGACTGAATCCAGCCAAGACAGAGGTCCTGTGGCTGGGTGGGGGCATTCAGGGTTAGGATGTTGACTTCTGGCTCTTGATGGTATGCCTTTAACACCAGGGTCAACTGTCAAGGTCCTTGGTGTGTTTCTGGATTCCTCCTTATCAATGGAGTCCCAGATCACAAACATTGCTAGACTGGTGTTTTTACAGCTACACCAGATTAGACAGCTGGCCCCCTTCCTGTCTCACCCCAACCTAGCCACAATGATCCATGCAATGGTCACCTCCTGGTTGGACTACTGTAACTCACTCTACACTGGGCTACCCTTGAGACTAACCTGGAAATTACAACTGGTTCTACAAGGAATTCCATTGACAGCCCACATTCATCCGGTGCTCTGCCACCTGCACTGGCTACAAGTTGAATGCCGGATCAAGGTATTGGTATTTACCTTCAAAGCCCTATGCAGTCTGGGACCAGCGTATCTGCAGGACCGCCTCTCCTGGTATATCCTCCAAAGAGCACTTTCCTCAGGAGAGAAGAACTGACTTGTAATCCCTGGTCTGAAAAGTATCTGGCTAGCTTCAGCCAGAACCCGTGCCTTCTCAGTTCTGGGTCCTACTCACTGGAATTCTCTGCCGAATGACAACAGGGCTCTTTGGGACTTAATGCAATTTCACAGGGCCCGTAAAACAAAAGTGTTTCACCAAGCTTATGGTTGAGGACAGCAACAGGTTCCATCTAGCCTGGCTCCTCCTTCCTCCTCCCCCCACTAGGAAAGGATATT
>NW_015172018.1:805301-805468 GCF_001447785.1 Gekko japonicus | reverse complement strand
AACTGCTGTGTTGTGAACATCTAGTTACTTTGTGAAAGGAAGATGAAGGAACAACATTACATCTGTATAAGTTACATCAGGTCAAGTACTAATTTGGGGAGATTGCAACACATACTGGCTGTTGCTGGTGGCCTGAATCCCAGTATACTTTGCAACAGAGCAGCACC
>NW_015172018.1:805067-805227 GCF_001447785.1 Gekko japonicus | reverse complement strand
TCAGATGCTGGAGATTTGGTAGAAATGAAGAAGAAGAGATTGGATTTATACCCCGCTCTTCACTTGGAGTCTCAGAGCGGTTTACAAAATCCTTTCCCTTCTCCTCCCCACAACAGACACCCTGTGAGGTGGGTGGGGCTAAGAGAACTCTGACACAAGC
>NW_015172018.1:719104-804837 GCF_001447785.1 Gekko japonicus | reverse complement strand
TTATGTTCTTAAGAAATGGGGGCATATTTTGATACATGAACTTGGAGGCTCCTTGGCTGTCTTTGGATTCTGCATTGGACACCTTCAGCTGACTCTCTCAAACTGATATTGACAGGATTCTGGGTGCTTTTAAGCCCACCTTTTGCCTCTTGGACCCTCTTGTCCATCACGGCTGATAAAAGCCAGTGGTGATGGAATACAGGTCCCCCTGGTGGACATTATAAATCTGTCCCTATGTTTGAGGTTCTACCCAGCAAGATTAAAGGAGGCAGTGGTAATACTGCTCATAAAGACACCATCTTTGGAGCCTACGGATCCGGCTAATTATTGTCAGTATTGAATCTTTTGTTCCTGGGTACGGTAATTGAGAGAGTGGTGGTGGAGCAGCTCCAGACTTTCCTGGAGGACAACCCTAGACCCATTCCAGTCCGGCTTCCACCCTGGCCATGGGACAGGGAGAGCATTGGTCACCCTCAGGGACGATCTTTGTAGGCAGCTGGGTCTAGGTGGGTTGGCACTGCTGCTGTTGCTCAGTCTGACAGTGGTGTTTAACAGGGTCAACCATGACCTGTTGACCCACTGCCTTGCTGACATAGGAGTTTGTGGGACAGCCTTGAAATGGCTTGCCTCATTTCTTCCAAGGTTGGGGAAAGAGAGTGACTCTAGGAGAGAGGGTGTCAACCATGATCCCTGTTGGTATGTGGGGTCCCTCAAGGGATGATCCTCCAGTGTTATTTAATATCTCTTTATGCCCTCTCACCCATCTGGTACAGAGTTTCAGACTGGGTTGTCATCAGTATGCAGATGACACCCAGCTATATCTGTTGATGGATGGCTAGCCAAATACCACCCCAGCTACTTTAACTGAGGGGTCTGAAGCCATGGTTGGATGGTTGAAACAGAGTCGACTGAGACTGAATCTAGCCAAGACAGAGCATTCAGGGTTAGGATGTTGGCTTCTGGCTCTTGATGGTATGCCTTTAACACCAGGGTCAACTGTCAAGGTCCTTGGTGTGTTTCTGGATTCCTCCTTATCAATGGAGTCCCAGATCACAAACATTGCTAGACTGGTGTTTTTACAGCTACACCAGATTAGACAGCTGGCCCCCTTCCTGTCTCACCCCAACCTAGCCACAATGATCCATGCAATGGTCACCTCCTGGTTGGACTACTGTAACTACACTGGGCTACCCTTGAGACTAACCTGGAAATTACAACTGGTTCTACAAGGAATTCCATTGACAGCCCACATTCATCCGGTGCTCTGCCACCTGCACTGGCTACAAGTTGAATGCCGGATCAAGGTATTGGTATTTACCTTCAAAGCCCTATGCAGTCTGGGACCAGCGTATCTGCAGGACCGCCTCTCCTGGTATATCCTCCAAAGAGCACTTTCCTCAGGAGAGAAGAACTGACTTGTAATCCCTGGTCTGAAAAGTATCTGGCTAGCTTCAGCCAGAACCCGTGCCTTCTCAGTTCTGCGTCCTACTCACTGGAACTCTCTGCCAAATGACATCAGGGGGGTCCTACTCACTGGAATTCTCTGCCGAATGACAACAGGGCTCTTTGGGACTTAATGCAATTTCACAGGGCCCGTAAAACAAAAGTGTTTCACCAAGCTTATGGTTGAGGACAGCAACAGGTTCCATCTAGCCTGGCTCCTCCTTCCTCCTCCCCCCACTAGGAAAGGATATTAAGCTGTATATTTAGGTGCCATCTATAAGTTCTTTTTGCTGAATAGTTTAGGTTGTTTTAGCTGTTTTTAACCTGATATTTGATATTTCAGTTTATATATTGAAATGTTGTCCCCTGCCCCGAGCCCTGTTGCAAAGGGGAGGGTGGGTTATAGATCAAATAAATAAATAAATATTGGAAGCCATGTCTTCTGTTTAATCAAACTGCTTTCTTTTGGTTACTAATACTGTGTACTCTGGTTGGTTTCTGGGAGTCTAAAGGATTCTTCTGTATGTATTCAGTTCTTCTCCATAACTATGAGAATCTCAGGACTTCCAAGCATAGCCTCTGACTTAGGTATTGCTTTCAATGCTTGGCAGTGTATGCAAAATATAATACAGTCTTGCTGTCTGCAAAGGAATAGTAACAGACTAGTTGAACATGTAAGTAATACTTTTAGATTACATCTGGGTAAGCTTTTATGCTGTGAAACCTGCTTAGTTCTTGTAAATGAGCTTGAAGTGTTAAAAGCTACTCTTTTCCCCTTCTAAAATCATAATCTTCTTTGGATCTGGTACTCCATAAATAATTAACTTTATCCTAGTGTGGACTTTGAAAGAAGTTAGAAATGTGGTGAGAAAATATTGGGGATTTAGCTGGTTGTGCTCTGAAGACTCAGAACAGTTACAAAATGTTTGTTTTTGGATCTCTGTCTGCTTCCAAAGGGATTCCTAATCTAACTTTGGTCTACCTAGTGATAGAGTGTCATCTGAGGTTCTTTTTAGAAACTTCTTATAGGTAATATACCTGTGGATATACTTGTGGATTCTTATACTGTCACTTTCAACTATATGTGGGTTTGTGGCTATATGATATTGAAAATGGGAGCAGACTCATGTTAGGAGATGTGTGGCAATATAAGGAGTAAGTCTGTAAATACATTCTGCACCTTGTTTTATTTAGGTTGGTAACATGAATTAAATTAGAGCTGAGCTTCTACCATACCTTTCCCTTTGCCTGAAGCTTCTGCAAAGGAGTAGCTGAGGCTGTTCCATGAAAGCCTTCAACAAGTGACTCTTGTCTAGTCCAAATCCAAGTCAGTGGCAAAGAACTTCATGACTTGCAATTAGAATCTTGCTCTGGCTTAACCAAGTAACCAGTATTTTTGGCCTTCCAAACAATGATATAGTCACTATTGAACTAAAGCCCCTGATTTCCTGTTCTTTATACATTTGACAGTAAGGAATTCATGTTCGGTCAATATGTTTTGCTGTGCTCTTCACTGAAGCATTGAATGTTACTAGGTGAGTTCAAAGAGGTACCACGTGCTTAGTACAGATTGCTTTGCAACTTATGAATTTTTCATGTTTCCTATTTGGAAGTATTCTCCTATAGTTACTCTGACATAATGTTTTAAAAGAACGGTATGAATTTTGCACTGCACAGGCTCTCCTTTCTCTTATTAGAGAGGAGAATTGAATCCCACTGAACCAAACAGAATGTTTGTAAGTTCTATTATGTGATAAAATGTGATTTCATGTGTAATAACAATCTTGAAAGTATGCTCAAATTTCGATGCCAGCAGAAGTTTTTTATATACCTGGATTTAGATTTACAGCTACTCCTTTAGCAGTTTTTTTATATTAGTATTAATTTTGAAAAACCAGGTCAAATCATAGCAGTGTATTGGAATAATTTGGTTCTCGCCCTTTGTAAGTAGTGTGTGTCCTTAATGTCTTGAATTACAATCTTTGTTTGAATGCACATGCCTTAACATGAAGTGTGATTAAAATAATCTGTGAATTCTTTTCAGACTTGTCTGTGCTATAAATAATCTTTCTCTTTGGTTTTTCTGATAAAGTTTTTGGGATATTTGTTTCTGCTGATAAGTGGATTGTGCAGCAAGCACGTTTTTTCTGTCTGATTCTGCGATCACATTTTAAAGGTACATACATAATAAATAGGATTGCAAAACCGTATACTAATGAGCTTGCAGATAAATTTAAGAAATCTGTCTTCAGACAGTTATTTTTTCCTAAGAGAAGTTACTACAAAGTGAGTGCCTTTTGAGGGAAAACATTTTTTTGTTTCCTAAAACTGATGTGTGGGTAGAAAGAGAATATGTTTGCATCTCATCAAGGAGAGATTTTTGGTGGAACAGAAGTTCAAAGCTGAACACAACAGAACATCTTTGCCAGCAAGATTTAGAGTGGGAGATTGGTTCAGCTCTTGCTGTCACTGTTTTTACATGTTACTTGGTGCCAAGTTAGTTTGATCCTCTATATTTGGATATGCAACTTTGCTGCATGTAACCAAGCATATCTATCATCAACAGTTGGGGGGGTGTTGCCTGTAGTTTTCCACAGATTTATGTTTAAGGTAACATTAATATGACTAGCAGAATAAAACATTTTAAGCCCTAAATGGTTTGCTGTGGTAGCACCTTTTATCCTAGAACCAAATCCTAGTCTTAAATACATAAGTATAAATTGTGTTGAAATCAGTGGGTCTTAATTTCAAAGTTTACAATTCAGGAGTAAGTCTGCTGTCTTCTGATGGGGGTGTAAGTCATCAAAGGTTTTAGTGCTGCAGCTTATTCTCACAGAGCTCATTCTTGTTTTGCCAGTGAGCATCTGTCTTGGGGGGGATCAAAACCCAGTTTATTTGGTCATTTAAGATTTAATATGTACGAGGGGAGGCCAGCAAGACTCGCAGGGGGAATCCCATCCCCCCCCCACACACACACACACACTCACTCACTCCAATCCCACTGTGGAGCTCCGGGCTGCCCAGCAGCTCTCTGCGGCTTGCCTACAGCCGCTCCGGGCAAACCAGCACAGCCTCCCCACCTCCTGCAGCTCTGTGTGGCTCACTGGGTTGGTGGTGGGGAGATAGTGTACTAACTACCGTGGACCTGCTCCAGGCGAGCCTCAGAGAGCAGCGGGGAGTAGGAATCTGCTTGCTCATCCGGAGCTGTCCAAGCGAGCCAGCAGAGACTTTCCCCCAGCCACTTCCGTGACTGGCCCAGTGAGACCCAGGGATTTTGCCACAGCCGGCAGCATACCCAGATGGGCTCCTGGGCTGCACTGCTGCGCCTAACAGCGGCACGACACGGGAGCCCCACAGGGCCCAGCGGCAGCACAGCCTGACTCCTAGATTGTGCCACTGCTGGCGGCATGCCCCGTGCAGCTCCTGGACTGCATGGCTGCCACCAGGTCCAGCAGTGCTCTCAGATAGTGCCACTGCTGCTGGACCCAACTTCCCGCCTTCTCAAATATGTAATTTTTTTTCTAAAACATGAGATTTTTTTTCTGCGCACCTGGGAAGTCCCCCAAGTGTGCAGAAAGGTTTGCTTAGCCTCCATGTGGCCCTGATCAGCAGATTTAGCTATCCACAGATGGGGGCCACAGGTGTTTAGTAGTATATAGGTTTACTGATGGACACTGGTGTGATTTAACTACCAGATATATTGGCGTACTAAAAGTTTATCCTGGGTACTTTAATGTATGATTAAGTTATAGGAGATAAGTGACAGGTTAAAAAAATTGGAAATGTATCTTTGAAGTTTTAAAAATATTTGCTGGCCTCTACCTACTTTCTCCTCCCTTTCTCTTTCCAAACTATTTAATATTATGTAATTGGTGGTAAAAAAAATGATATGCAAAAGAAAGCTTGTGTGGTAATAGAAAACCTGTGCTTATTTAACTATTATTTTCTTCAAGTTGGAAGATGGGGAAGAAAAGTAGAGTGAAAACTCAGAAGTCGGGTACAGGAGCTACTGCAGTGATCTCGCCGAAAGAAATGCTGAATCTAATTAGCGAATTATTACAGAGTAAGTTTAATATCTTTAACATCTGACACGGGTGAGGATGTGACTAAATGTGGGAAAAGGCCAATGCTGAATTAATTTCAGTTGAGTAACTTAACTTGAAAATGAAAGCTTCAGAACAATCAGTCCAGGTTCTACCCTTGAGTTCTGAAATTTGTCAGACATTTGTCTTCTGCAAACTTAAAAGTTATGGTATGATTGCCTAACCAACAGTTACGAAATTAAAGTTCCGTGTCCATATATAATTCTCTTGATGTTGAGAAAAGGGGAAAGGCTAAATTGAATTGAACAGAGCATTATTTCTGTATTTCTGCTTCCAGAATGCAGCAGTCCAACTGCAGGTCCTGGAAAGGAGTGGGAAGAATATCAGCAGATTCGAGCTCTTGTTGAGAGAATCCGTAAAAAACAGAAAGGTAAATGAGAAAAGAGCCTTTTAGTTGCTCATGATCAGCAGCAGCTGAAGTTGATATACATTATGAACTTTAAAATGTCACAGTGTTTAGTTTTTTCCAAAGAGATGACACTTCTTGTGCTCAGGTATTTGAAAAGGATCAGCTGGTGTTGTAGGGCTATGGGATAGGGGTGATGGACCTCAATTTACAGACCCACTTTCAAGTATTGTTAAATTCTCAGTGATTAAATATGGGATTATTTTTATTGATGCTTATAATATTTGTAAGTCCCTCCTATTAAACATACATCTGTTGGTCTTTGGCAAAAGCTACTGTGAGTCTGTGGCTGTTGAACTGTTCCATATTTAGCTAATGCTCACTAATTGTTCAACATTTGCAAGGAACACTGCAGCATATATAATTATTTGGTATTTAATTCCAGAGGATAAAGGTGGGTAGCATCTTAAGCCAAACGACAATATTTGAAGAGAATGTTTCTTGTTAGAATGTGGTAGGTACAGAGCCTAGGCCTTAGGCAATTCCATTTTGCAATGTTTGCTACTGAATGTCTTGGGTGGGAACCAGAATTTTCTTTGGAGACAGTCCTTGCACTCAGCTGTATGTGTGACATAAAATATTTAGACTCCTTAGAACTACTGCTGTGAAGACTTCCTTTATTTGCTATGTGTTTCTTTTTACACAGATGTATAAGGAAGATTTTTTTTTTGTCATCTTGTGGTAGAACTAGAATAATGCACTTTTTGGTTTACATGCAGTACACAAAATAAGAAATAAGACACTTAAACACCATCTACATAGAAATTTAATTCCTTATGCACTTAAGGCAATGTTTACAAAAATAAATATGCAAGATCAATGCAATGATCAGATCAAATTATCAGTGATAATTTAGTTTTAATTTATTGATCAATAAAGAGGTTTCAAGCAGTGCCTAACCAATTGTTAGAACAGCAGCATTAAGAATGCCCTGCCAGACCTAGTGTGGCCAAAACTGAAACTGTTTGTCACTACTTATTAAAGGGTAATCATGCCTTAAATTGTGAACATAGGGAGCTGATTAAATTGAGAAGATTGACGCTTTTACTCTCTTCTATTTAGTTTATTTGTTGTCAGATTTGCTGTCGAGGGTGAGATACGTAAGAAGGGATTCATGAAGAACCTGTGTGATCAATCAGCAAGTTGATGCCTTCAGTTGTATTTTGAGTTGATATTCTATGTTTTATATTGCTGTAATTAGCTAACCCTTTTTGGTTGACCATGAAGCTGAACTGTATAATAGCTATATAGCAAAAGATAAAATGCACATTATAACAAAGAAATAATACAGACATATGTAAGTTTTATATTCCAGTAGTGTATAGGTAAAGTAAAGGTAAAGGTTCCCTTGCTTGAAAGCCAGTCGAATCCGACTCTAGGGTTGCGGTGCTCATCTCCGTTTCAAAGCCGAAGAGCCAGTGCTGTCCGAAGACATTTCCATGGTCATGTGGCCGGCATGACTAAACACCAAGGCGCATGGAACGCTGTTACCTTCCCACCAAAGTGGTACCTATTTATCTATTTGCAATTTCTTGCTTTCGAACTGCTAGGTTGGCAGGAGCTGGAACTAGAGACGGGAGCTCACTCCGTCATGCAGCATACCCGGGTCTCAAACTGCTGAACTACCGACCTTCCACAGCCTGTAGTTCAGCGTCTTAACCACTTGAGCCACCGCACCATACTATACACTATACACCAGTAGTGTATAGGCCAGGACTAATTCTCAGTTAACTTTTGTGTCCCTTGAGAATGAAGGTGAGACAATCATATATAGACATGCTTGGAGACAGAGGTATAGGTTTTAAATTGTGCCACTGAGAACATCACTAAGCTGAGAGCTCTTTGAGTTCCCCTGGGTCTAAAGTGAAATAAGTTTATTATCTTGCCAAACTGCACCCAGTAATGCTTCAGGCAGCTCAGAGACCATGTGACATTGATTGGCAGAGAATGGTTGGCATTGCACATCCTGGCCTAGTTAGTACAAACGACCAAAGAGCTGTGCTTCCCTAACACTTTCTTTTGCCAAGTCTCTCTTGGACTCAGAGCTGCTTCTCTTGGTAGACTAAAATTAAATATCTGTCGTGCACTGTCAAGCTACTATGGGCATATGAATTCTGGGTAATCTTTCAGTAGAACGGCATTGGCAAACTGGTAAATATGCTAAATTTTGAAGGTTCACCTTGTGTTTCCCTTTGACATCAAATGTACGCATAGGTTTGTCTGTCACCTTTGATGGGAAAAGAGAAGATTATTTTGCTGAGCTAATAAAGTGGGCTGGAGAGAATGGTGCATCCACAGAGGGTTTTGAAGTGGCCAGCTTTGGTGAAGAGGGCTTTGGTTTGAAAGCTGCAAGAGAGATAAAGGTGAGTAGAGGGTAACTGGTAAAGGTATTTGGCATGTAAAAAGATCACTTGATCAACTGCTTCTTTTAGGCACTGTATTTGGAAGATTGAATTGTCAGCGAGTTGGATTTGGGACACGTGTTACTGCCTGGTTATGAATCATTAGTTGTTGATTCTGTCCAAGCCAAGGGTCAGACCCAGAGTTCTTCTCTAGGTGTTTGCTTTTCTCTTTGTTCCCACCACCACTGCTCCCTCGAAAAAGAGTTAATCAGCTTTTGGAAAGGAAAAGGGGTTTGCTCTCCACCTGCCAAAAGGTGACCCATGCTTTCAGATGCACAGTTCTGGATTAATTTGTCATATTTACGTATCATTTACTTCAGGATGATGTGCAGAAGGCTCTCTCAGGTGGTTCCCCCCTGTTTATTTTTGGCCTATTTGGAGCACTTAAGTTAGAGGTTTGTTCAGTGTGGTGCTGGAAAGTGCTCTCAAGTCACAGCCGACCTGTGGCGACTACGGTGGGTTTTCAAGGCAAGATACCTTCAGAGGTGGTTTGCTATTGCCTGCCTCTTGGTGGTCTCCCATCCAAGTACTAACCAGAGCCAACCCTGCTTGGCTTCTGAGAGCTGACAAGATTGAGCTAGCCTGGGCCATCCATGTCGGGTATGATTAGTGTACCTCGTCACAATCACAGGTCCAGATCTGGAAAAGCACTGAATTGGAGGAAATGCATTTCTACCATTATTTGTTTGCTGAATTGTATTAGACTAGATTTGGGATCTGACTGAGGTAATAGTGCACCCTTAAACAGTACTTAATGTAATCTAATGCTGTTATCATACAGCAGTGGCAGTCACAAGATTCAGGGGCTGGCTACCTGTCCTCCTCCTCCCTTTTACTTGCTTGGCTTGTGCCATCAGCTTTCTTCTTTGGATCTCTTTGTACCTGGAAACTTGGGCTGCATCTTCTTCCTAGCATCTCTGCTAGGAGGAAAGAGAAGAAGAAAACTGAGGTTTATGGGGTGGGGAGGACAATTGCTGGAGAACAATTGTTAGTCTCTGTAGGCAAGCCTCTTTAAAAGCCCGGCATATGGTATTGGTGAGAAGGAGAGAAGAATTCCTAATTAAATGCCGTCTGCTTACGTATGCCAGATGTACATGACTGAATGTTTTGTTGCTTTTCTAGGCTGAAGAACTTTTTCTCTGGGTTCCTAGAAAATTGCTGATGACGGTGGAGTCAGCTAAAAATTCAGTCTTAGGTAAGAAGAGCTTCTGGGTGTATTTACTGATATGCTTGCAGCACATTTATGGGGAAGTTATTCATTAACAAAATTGTGGATTGGCAAATAGAAATGGCTAGTGAGCTTATAACTACTTAAAGAAGCTCAGGGCTCAGAAAGGGTCTAGTTTTGCCTTCTGTTTCCTGATTTCCATGTGAACACTGTTTATACTGCACTGATAAATTTACCTTGTATCAAGTACCTTCAGTCCAGTACTCCGTAAGTTAAGTTCCCTTAAGAATGTCACTGAGAATGTGTTAGGATGCTGGGTGACTACCCAGTGCTACAATGCTTATGGCATCTTTGTATGATCAGTTGGTCAGTATTTTTTAGATTTGGTTTAAATGTTTTACAGGAATGTAATGATCTGTGTTATGAGTTTAAAAAATTGATAGCCTGACCTCGCTTTTGTCATAAAAGGAATTAGGAATGTATGTTTCAAAGGGACTAAGTTTCCTTGTGGGTTCATTTTTTTCCCCAAGGGTCCTTGTATTCCCAAGACCGAATTCTCCAAGCCATGGGTAACATCACATTAGCATTCCATCTTCTTTGTGAACGATGCAACCCTAATTCTTTCTGGCTGCCTTACATCCAGACTCTCCCAAGCGAATACAATACCCCACTGTACTTCGAAGAAGATGAGGTTCAGTATCTTCAGTCAACTCAGGCCATTCATGATGTTTTCAGCCAATATAAAAATACTGCTCGACAGTATGCCTATTTCTACAAAGTTATTCAGGTAAGAGAGTGAAACTGAAGCAACAATATTTGTGGCTTGCGTAAAACAATGATACGACAAAGGGTAGTTCCGAGTGCAGCAAAGAGATTTTTGTTTTGTCGAAGCAGTGCTAAAATGATTATTTCGTTACATAATCTTATCATTAATATGCTTATTGTTTAATACTTTTGTTGCAGTGAAGCTGTGCCTGCTCTGTTCCCAGATGTGCACTGCAACTCATACGGGGTCTCTGTCAGTTAAGGGTAATGGGTGGATGACATATTTTGCCTTCACTTAGGGACATAAAAGGGGAACAAACTTAACCCTGAAACCTAGGATCAAGAACCTAAAAATGTAAGTCAAACAGAGTAGAGGGCCAGCAATTAAAACTTAATGTATATAATACAAAAATACATTTATTTATTAGTAAAGAATTAAAAACACATATAAGGGCCCAATTGCACTTCATATAAAATACCAAAACCATACACACAAGGGCCAGTGGGCTTGACCTGATGCATTTCAGCCTGCTTAGGCCTTCTTCAGAGGTCAAACACAATGAGGAACAAATTGGCTTATACCATAATACAATACAATCATACAACATGGATACAAAATGGACCAGAAAGGAATTGCTGTAAAAAAACAAAAAAAATGTGAAATTAAATACATATAGTAAAATGAATAAATAAACGATGCCTATATTCTACTAAAAAACCATATTGACTTACTTCCGAAATGAAACCACTAGGCACAAAATAAAATTATAAATGAGGCCTCCCAAGATCCAATCACATGCCAAATGATATTTCACTGATAATAATCTATAAGCCAAAAAAAAAATTTGTAAACCAATGCAATCTACAATATTGAAACTTATTTCAAGGCATTGCACAAGGATTGCATCATCTAACACCTGGTATAACGCTCCAGCACTTTGTCTGTCAGCACTGCTCTTTGCTAAAAGGGACAATTTTCCTGAGGACACTTTGGCTTGAACTTTTATTCCGTGCCTAGTGGTTTCACTTTGGAAGTAAGCCAATATGCCTTTTTAGTAGAATATAGGCATTGTTTATTCATTTTACTGTATGTATTTAATTTCACATGTTTTTTATTTTTTTACAGCAATTCCTTTCTGGTCCATTTTGTATCCATGTTGTATAATTGTATTGTATTATGATATAAGCCCATTTGTTCCTCATTGTGAAGAAGGCCGAAACACGTCAGGTCAAATTCATTGGCCCTTGTGTGTGTGATTTTGGTATTTTATGAGGTATAATTGGGCCCTTATATGTTTTTAATTCTTTACTAATAAATAAATGTATTTTTATATTATATACCTTAAGTTTTAATTGTTGGCCCTCTACTCTGTTTGACTTACCTTTTTAGGATCTAGATTTTGCCTTCACCACATTCCCCCCCCCCCCGAGTACAATATTTTTGTTTATGTATTTTTTGGGGAAAGTTGTAGGAGGGGTGCCTTTAGGGTAGCGCTCTGTTCTATCTCTATTCTATCCCTGCTCTTGGTGGGTTCTAGCCATTGATAGTGCATATAGCCCAATCTGGGGCTGTGTCTTTGTCACAGTGTTGATGGAATCTTAGGAACAAACTGCCAGATATGGTGCATCTGTATCAGTCCTGCAGTGCTGCTTGAATGAGAGCTTCTCTCTCCAGTTCCTTTTGTTAATTGGCCAAGACACGATCAAAGCTACTGTTTTGCAGGGAGTCATGTAAATGTTATATTCCTTTTCTTTTTTAAAAAAGCAATTCTCCAACCACCGTGGTGGTTGAAGAATCTGAAATGATGTGAAGTGTTCAGGAAGCTGGCTCACTGCCTGCATGCCTACCTATTGCTCTCTCAGTTTATGTTGCTTAAAGATGTATACCTTTAGATAAATCAGATGTATATCCATTCTTGTTGCTAAAGAACGAAGCAGGTGTTTGTGTTTAAGGGCAAAAATAGTTTGCTGTAGCAGTATTCTACTTCTGTGCTGTCTGTATTGCCAGGTTGGGGGGGGGGTGTAAATTGAGTTAGCACAGAAATAAAGTCCTTTACTGCCATTTGAAGCCATAGGTATGACTGTAGTCAAAATTTACAAACCCAGTGAAATCAGTATGCCATACAGTTTTCACTTTTTGTTGGTTGCACATATCCAGTGACTTGTCATCCAGTTATTTTTCACCCTTGAACCTGTGTAATGTAAGCTACCTATGAGTAATGTAGTCTTTGTTTCTAACACAGGAAAACTATTCAAACTTGGCAATTCAGTCAGAGCACACCAACAAAACATTCTATCAGACTTCCTTTTTGTGCGTATTAAAATACATTTACTCTTCTTTTGTCTGTTTTGTCCTCGCAACAACCCCGTGAGGTAGGTTAGGTTAGTGTATTGAGTGGCCCAAGGTCACCCAGTAAGCGTCTGTGGCAGAGTGGAGGTTTGAACCTGGGGCTCCCAGATCCTAGTTTGACACTCCAGCCGCTGCACCACACAAGCTGCACTGCTTAGGTAACTCTTCAGCCTTCTTCAACACTTGATTGCAAAGAATGTCTTCAGCGTATGGATGGGTGCACCCTGCAGCAACACATTTCAATCAACGCTGTTTAATGGGACAAAATCTCAGTTGAAACATAATCTACTTCCTTCCTGTCTTTATTGAATTTTAATGTTTATTTTGCAATTATTTCCAACTTTTTTAATATTTTGAAATGAAAGTTCTACACCGAATGTCATCATAAAAACACTTTGAAAAGCAGGCTAGACAAAAGAGTCCCCATTTGCCTTTAAAGCTGCGTGAGATTTTTTTTTTTTAAACAGAGGATATGAAAAATGTCGGCACTGGATTTCCATAGTGTTAATGTCGATCTCCTGAGCATAGTCCTCTTTATTCTATCCTCTGTGTTTGTAAAGACCATCAGTTCTTTCCTTCAGGTTGCTCTTTTGCACTAGTACTGCTTGGTGGTATTTATTAGTTGGGACACTTAAAAGCCAAGTAGATCTAGGATATTGTAATAGAACTCTGACAGGTTGGAAGATTCATATTCCCCCCCCCCCCGGGGGGGGGGCAGAGAAGGTGTTATATTAATGTGATGCCAATGTCACAGATAAGTTCTGGCTTTTGAAAGAATAACTGGCAATACTAGGCACCTAATGTTGTTTAAACTGATGGGTTAACCAGTTCATCACTGCCATATGTTATCGTCATCCAAACCTAGTGAAGTGTACCGCTGAATGATATCTAGATTATGTGTATTACTGATATTTGAAGGCAGTCTAGTGTGATCATCATCTTGTCACCATTCCTGAGTGAAGTGTGTACTTTGGAGGAACAATAGGTCATCTTGGTTATATTCTTTGACAAGGACCTCTTAAAATGCATGTTGCATTAAAGCCATGGAAGCAGTAGGCGTAGGCTTGTCCTCGCTTGAACTGGGGCAGGCACAATGATCACGGATTATGAGATTCAGTTTGTATTCAGCTATTCCAGCATTTTGTACAGTATGGCTTAGCTGACATAGGAGCTTTAACAGCCCCTGATGCAGCTACCATTTTGTGTGAGTTCAACTCCTTTAGTGCTTTGTGAATGATGTGATGTCTGTTGTGATTACCAGACCCTCAAAAGGGATGCAGGCAGCAATATGTAATAGGAGCTGGCCACGTGTGTGAGTAATACCGTTGCATAATGTATGCATTGGGTATTTTAGGGGCAGCCTAAGGAATGAATCCAGATGGTTGTGCTTGGTGACATCTCCTGGTGGGGTTGGAATGCTGAAGATGGCATTCATACTCCCAATCTTGGGTATAAATTTGATTGTTTCTGTTTAATTATGAAGAGCTTCCCTTTGGATATCTCACCTAACTATCCTACGTCTCATAAGTCACAAGGCATGAGATATGGGAGCATATTCAGCCTTGGAAATGTTTAGGTAAGAACTCAATGCTTCACTTAACGTTAATAGTCCAAAATCATCTTTAACCTTGTAAACTGTGTGGAAAAGTGCCATGGTGCGTTGGATGAAAAGTGCTGTCGAGTCACAGCTGACTTATGGTGACCCTGTGGGGTTTTCAAGGCAAGAGACGATCAGAGGTGGTTTGCCATTGCCTGCCTCCATGTCATGTCCCTGGTATTCCTTGGAAGCCTCCCATCCAAATACTAGCCAGGACCAACCCTGCTTAGCTTCCGAGATCTGATGAGATCGAGCTATCCAGATCAGGGTGTGAGTGTTTAGGTGCTGGGGCAAGTGATGCTCTGTATTCTTGGTGCTTGAGGGGGTGCAACAGTGGGAGGGCTTCTAGTGTCCTGGCCCCACTGGTGGACCTCCTGATGGCACCTGGTATTTTTGGCCACTTTGTGACAGAGTGATGGACTGGATGGGCCATTGGCCTGATCCAGCATTGGCTTCTCTTACGTTCTTCTACTGTCAAATAGCTTCTGACTTGCAAACGGAGGGCCGTGGCTTCCTTGTTTGAGTCAATCTGTCTCATGTTGGGTCTTCCTCTTTTCCTGCTTCCTTCAACTTTTCCTAGCGTTATGGTCTTTTCCAGTGAGTATTGTCTTCTCATAAGGTGACCAAGGTATGATAGCCTCAGTTTAGTCATTTTAGCTTCCAGGGAGAGTTTAGGCTTGATTTGCAGTGCTGTTCACTAATTCTACTTTTAGGGCATTTTGGAGTTTAAAGCACTTCACAAGCTTTGCCAGTGATTCTTAAAACAAACCTGTGAGATAACATTCTGTTTACAGAAAGGGGGGGGGGAGGCAGAGGCTGAGAGAATAGTGGCTGACTTTTGGTTGAGGTAAAACTTGATTCAGAGTAGATCCCAACTCTTGCACTAAGCCACTGCAGAATGCCATAACCGTATTTGTTCACATTATCAATATTTTCAGTTTGCATACATCCGATACAGTTACTAGTTGCCAAATGAGCCTCTAAAAGCTTTCTAGAAGGCTTATTCTTAAAGTCCGGGTCTTGGACTGCAGCCAGTTTGGGTGGGCAATGCAGCTTTGCATGGAAGTCCGGAGACGTTTTTTGTCTGTGTGCCGAATCATACCAGTGCTACTCACTGCCAGCCTATAAAAAGAAGTTAACTAACTTTGTAAAGCTTTTTATGCTTTGGCAACTCAGCTTAAAGAGTCTTGGGTAACCTAAACAGGGCGGGCCTTTAATCAAGACCTTGGTGAACCATTACCAGTCAGGACAGATATATACTGGGCTAGATGGGCCCAGTTTTGATTCAGCTCAAGGCAGCCTTATACATAGCGGGGGCTGCACTAAGCACAGAGCAAAGAACAAGAGACAGTGCAGTGGGTGAATTAATTTTAGTTCTATCTGAGACCCATAGGTATTTTTGCATATGCTACATCAGGGGATCTGTGAAGTATCATACTCTGACCAGTGATATTTTACAGATCCCCCTTGGTATACAAAATGCATAGGGGTCTCAGAGTGAATTAAAGTTAGTTCTCCCATGGCACCAGTTGTCTCTTGTTCATGTGTGTCTTCGCAGCCTTATGCATTAAACAGGGTTAACTTACTTGAAACATGCAGGTGAGACTTTGGTGTCCAGCAACACTGTTCAGTTTGTATTTTTCTTCCCTGGGAGGCTTGCCACTACAAAATTCTCCACTGCTGTCCCATATTTGACGATACCCATGATGTTTTCATGGCCAGTACCAGTATTCAGGACTGGGAGAGACTGTGGCTCAGTGGCAGGGCATCTGCTTGACATGCAGAAGTTTCAAGGTTCAGTCCCTGACATTGCCAGTAAAAAGAGTCACGCAATATGAAAGACCTCTGCTTGAGATCCTGGAAAGCCATGCCAGGCTGAGTAGACAATCCGGACCTTGATAAACCAAGGGTCTGTTTCAGTATAAAGCACCTTCATGTGTTCATGTGTGTTCAAGTGTGATGTTGCTACAGATAGGCAATCTGTCTCCAGCTCCTGATTTCCCCCCTGGTTTAAATTAATTAAAAGGGACCATGTCAGAGCCTCCTATCTGTCTAGCATTACAATATTAGAATAGCTTTTATGTCTGTCTGATTCCAGACCATACCAACAGCTTTGCTTACTTGTTCATACTCCCAGAAACCATTTGCTTTGCATTTCTGTATCTGTGGAATTCCAGTTCTGGACAATCCATCTCATATTCTGTCCTGCCCCGTTTATACAGAGCCTAAAACCTAATTTCTCACAGTGCTCTTGAAAGTCTTGAACTTTTCCTAGCAAAGAAACTGATTTTTGTTTTCTCAGATACAGACTTGCTCATCTCATATAGAGTGTCATTTGCTTTGACAGCCAAGAAATTATGGGCTAAAGTTGTGTCTGAAGAGTGAAAAGTTTTTTACTTGATGAACACCTCAGGTCTGGTTATTTTAGCAATGTTATTATTTACTCATGTTTTATGTTCTGTGTGATGGTCGTAACGGCCTTTGGCCGTATACAATAACTACTGCTCGAACTTGCATTCAGGTTAGGATGGTTGTATTTTAGGGTATCCAGGGAAATTATGCTGTCTTTACACTGTCAGAATAATTCACAGCTGAATTTTCATGTGTGGACAATTCAGTTGCAAATAATTGCCATAGTGCAGCATCCAAAGACGTTTGGACACAGCCCAGGTTATAATGAATAAAATGAGCCCTTGGAAAGATCACAAGCTTTTTGGTTATAACTGCCTTGGGTCCTGGGAGAAAGGCGAGTATATAAATATTTTAAATAAACAAACTAACCTTTATGGAACTCCATAGAGTTGGCTTCACCTAGGTTCAGGCATGGAAGATATTCTGAAGGGTTTGCTGAAAATGAACAGAAGTTACACGAAATGGGGAAGGGGAATAGCAAGTAGCTGCTATGAAAGTTTGTGTATGTTTCTGTCCCAAATGTAGCTGAAAGACTGTCTTTTTGCAGTGTATAGTTTTGAAGAAATTATCCTTTTTAATCAGTTGTATTTGAAATAGTCATTCCAAATACCGCCTTGAATCCAGCAATGTGTGAGCAGAAACATAAAATGGACTGAAGAGAGTTCTGCTCACACAAGATCTTGTGCACAACCTAGCAGTTTCCTCCCTGTGTGTCATGCCCAGTAATCGGTGGCACAAGATGTTGTGGGGATACAGTGAGTTCGCACAAGCAGCTACTGTGGCCTTTTTCTTGCATTTCTCCTTGCGCATGAGCTGTAGCTCATGTGGAAATTTTGCTCTGGATCCAACCCAACGTGTTTTAAGCCAAAGTGATATAAAACCTAAAACAGTTTGGTCAGACCTGCAGACGTGTTGAGAAATACAGAGGCAGAACTAAGGTTGCCAGGTCCCTGCCAGCAGGGTGTGTGTGTGGGGGGGTAGAGTTACCAGCTCAATGTTGGGAAAGTCCTGGAGATTTGGGGATAGAGCCTGGAGAGAGGAAAGGGACCTCAGTGGTGGACAATGCCACAGAGTCCATCTTGCAGATCATCCATTATCCCCAGGGGAGCTGATCTCTGTAATCTGGAGATCAGTTGTGGTTCTGGGGGATCCCCAGGTCCCACCTGGAGGCTGACGTCCCTAGGCAGGACAGATAACATTGCAACTGAAAATGTACAGCAATGTCAGATGCAACTGCACGTATTCTCTTTTGTATCGCATGTTCCTCCAATAAGTACAGGGCAACTTGCCTTGGGGATCATCTCCTTTTATCCTTAAAAGAATCCTGTGGGGTTATTAAGGTTGAGCTCTGAGTAGCCCAAGGTCACACAGTGAGTTTTGTGACTGAGCAAGGATTTGGAGTCTGTTTGCCCTGGTCTGTACACTAGACTGCCTCTCTGCTTAATTGTATCAACCGGCAAGATGATTTACAGCAGTTTCAGATGTTTGCTTGGGTAGCTGGTTTCATTTACTTTTTCCTGAAGGGCAGTGAAGGCAATGGACTACCTTGGGGGGGGGGGGGGGGTGGGCAGGATGCAGTCATAAGTTTTTCTTCTTGCTATAAGTAGTCGAAATGCAGATGGCAGCAGTGAGACTCCTTCTTTTTCACTCCTGTTGCCAGATAAACGTTAGTCTGGCTCGACAGCTAGCAGCAGGTGTGGGGCTTAGCTGACAAAAATAACTCCTTCAGCCAAGCAAAGACCCACACTGAGTCAGTTTAAATAATTTGATACCTGAAATGTAGGTAAGGAGGCTGGCTGGATCTCTTGGTAAAGGCTTCCCTTGCTCAAAAGCTAGTCGAATACGACTTTGGGGGGCAGTGCTCATCTCCTTTTCCAAGCCGAAGAGCCAGCGCTGTCTGAAGACTTTTCCGTGGTCATGTGGCCAGCATGACTAAACGCTGAGGCGCACGGAATGCTGTTACCTTCCCACCAAAGCGTTACCTATTTATCTACTTGCAATTTCTTGCTTTCAAACTGCTAGGCTGGCAGGAGCTGGGGCCAGAGACAGGAGCTCATTCTGTCACGTGGCACTTGGGTCTCGAACTGCCGAACTACAGACCTTCCAGTCTGCAGCTCAGCATCTTAACCTCTGAGCCACTGCGGCCCCTTGATCTCTTGAGGTGCTGCTTAAATAATGGCAGGAAAATGGTTACTAAGCTTGCACTTAGTTACTTTGGAAGAGTTTAATTTTCTTCCAGTGCAAGCTTCTGTACATCTCTTAGACATCTGCATTACCATTTTATGAGCATGGACTGCACACTGCAGGGTGAACAGACCCCAAATGTTTATTGCATAATGCTGGATTTTTTGTGTACTGAAATGTGGCGTAATAAGCACAAGAGGGAGCCGTATAGTTTACAAGAACTCAGAGTAAAATCCCTGCTCTTTGAAGATATATATTTCAGTTTGCCTTTGTAAAATATGTTTCCCATTTTAACTCCCCCCCCCCCACTGCACATGGGCATGTTTCTAGCCTTCTGCAAGGAGAAGAGTTGCTACATGGATCACTGCAGAGAGGTGCTTTTATCCTATAAAACACACACAACAATATACCCTTTGCAGCTGTACCTCTTCTCTGTCAGATCGGGGAGATACAGGGAAGAAGAAGTGAATTATGGCCATTCTATTCACCATGGTAGTAACAATAAATTTCAGCCTAAGCGTTTCCACAATTCTGTTCAGTCTGTACTGATTTTTAAAAACCCTTAGAAAGTGAACCTTCCTTACTAAATTGAAGTAATTTGAGAGTTTGAATTGCTTCATGGGAACAAAGAGCAATCAAAGTGTGAACGCATTTGTCATAGGGTGTCCTGACTCTCCACTTTATCATGAGCTTTTCCATATTTCATAGGATGATGTAAGGAAAGACCGTTACATGCATGCACACCTGCCTGGGGCCAGTTTCTTTTGTAAATTAAGCAAAAGCAGCAAACTAGCGTTTATGGCACTTGGTCAATACTTTATCATTTCTTTTGTGCATCCATGGGACCAAAAATGTCTTGTGCATCCATGGGGCCAAAAATATAGTTACCTACAACGAAAACATTGTAGTGGCAAGGCCATAACTCAGGCAGTTGCTTCGTCCCTTCTGCATGCTAAAGAAGAGACACTTTCTGCTGCTGTTATGGGCAGTGAGGAGCAAGGTACATTAAATAAGTGTCTCATCATAGCATGGCTCAACAAATCTCAGGTCACCAGATTCCTAGAAGGTTCATTGTGGTATCTAATATTTTCACAACTGATTTTATTATAGCGTCTCTTGGTGATCCTGCATAGAAATAGAAAGCTTACCTTTTATTTCACATCAGAATGTTTTGTTCTGTGACCTAAAAGTGCATGTGTGTGGAGTTCTTGTCATTGCTTCTTTATATATTAACTTTAACCATTCACTGGCGGTAGATGAATTGATTTCTTAACCACATGGTCTTTGGTCTGGCTCCATTATTGGGGAGAATCTAGGTTTAAGGTTAGAGGCTAACTCGTGGTGATAATAACTGGGATGACCCTGTTATCAACGCAATTATTTCTTACCAATAACGAGCTTTTGGAGACAGACTTCTTTCAATGAAGCAGAATATTTTATTGGATATACAGCTTGCAAGCAGGGTGCCCAGCTCAGAGAACTGAACACCCCGAATTGAGTTAATCAGCAGATATATATACTATCCCAGAGAGGTATAGAAAATAAAAAACGCCCTGTCTCAGCCCCCTTTCTGGTGACCAAAACGTACAGTCTTCCAATCCCGTTCGCCTAGAGGAGGTGCCGTAACGCCTCTGTTGAGAGTTCTGCTCTTTCTCTGTGGAAACCCCCCCCCTCCAGAACGTCTGTTGAGATAGCATATCTTGTGGTCTAAAAGTTACCCCACCCCTATAGTGCTTCTACTTTTTAGCCAACAGTTAACTCCTCCCTCTAGAAGGTCTGCTGAGATACCATATCTTGTGGTCTAAAAGTTACCCCACCCCTATAGTGCTTCTACTTTTTAGCCAACAGTTAACTCCTCCCTCTAGAAGGTCTGCTGAGATAGCATATCTTGTGGTCTAAAAGTTACCCCACCCCAGCCAACAGTCATCTCTCCCTCCAGAGGGTCTGCTGTCTCTTATAGCAAGCCAGCCTGCTCAAGCATTTAGGTTCAGATACTATATTTTTATAGGTAGCCAAGCACCTCTGGATTTATAAGATTCATGACCAGAAGTTCCTATTCTTAATTTTGGGTTGTTTGTGCAGGCCTACTCTCTGGTTTCATAATAAGCATTAATTGATTTCAAGCAATATTTTTCTACTACAGTTTAAAGCAAGGTATTTAAGATTTTCTTTATCAGAAGTCCCTTTATTTGTTTCATTTCTCACAACCCCATTTTTATTTTATATGCTGCAGCACTTTTGTCATAGCTTTAATAAAATGAGAAACTGTGAAGAGTTTAGGATTATGTTTCATGGTACAAATAATTAGAAAACATGGCCATTAAAATACAAAGCTGTGAAGGTTGGAAAATGATTTGACTCCTAAATTCTTAGGCGAACTTCTACAGCTAGAGAAAATTTGTCACACCCGATCATATCAGATTTCAGTGCTATGAACTTTTAAGTTGATTTCCAGCTGTAGCACTACCTTTGGTGACTGCATGAGAGTTTTTCTCCATATAATACGCAGAATTAGTTTTCTATATTCTGCATTTTTTTTACTGCCTTTCAGGTCGCAGAAATTAAGATACATACGCTAAGATAGCTTGGGGTGCATCAGTTTGCAGCTCGCTCATAGTATCAGGCATGTTTGCAGCTTTGCTTGAAGAAAACCTAAATTCCGTATATATGACTCATAATACAGGTTTATATTCCAAACTTGGTTATAAGTTAGGCACTTCGTATTTTGTCTAAACAGTAATATGAGTTTAGGCTTGATAGCAAGGTAATTCATATATTTCGATTTCCCCCCAAATGTCCACTTTACTGGGAGGGGGAGCAGAGAATAAATTCCCCCATGGCTTAAAAACTTCTGGAAATTTTACATCTTTAGTAAAACCCAGAAAATTGTACTAATTACACAAAACCCTGAAAGCTGGAAAACCCAGTATGGCTTGTAAATTTTTTGGCTGCCTCCTACAGTCAACAAAAAGTTGTGAAGGCCAGCCTTATAGACACCTTATGGACTAGAAAGAAATGTAGCATGTGTTAGCCAGGCTCACTGCATGGCAGAAATGGTGCCTCTGAGTAGATGGGCCCTCCTAATACCCCTGTGGCCTGACTTGGATAGCCCAGGCTAGCCTGATCTTGTCAGACCTTGGAAGCTAAGCAGGGTCATTGTACAGGGCCAGGCAATGGCAAACTACCTGTGAACATCTCTTGCCTTGAAAGCCCCCATACAGGTCACCATAAGTCAGGCACAACTTGAAGACACCCCCCCCCAAAAAAAAACCCTGTAATGACTTAAGGTTGTGGCATTATCTATGTCCAGTTGGGATACTGGCTGTTTTCAGACTTCAGTAGCAGAAAGTTGGTTGTTTTTTCTCAGCTACTTGAGGAGAATGATTCTTCCTACATGTGCTATTGTCCCCCCTTCCCCCCCCAAATGAAAATACCATGTAGAAAATGTCTTCCATTTTGGAGCAGTCCTTGCTTGTCCATTTTTAGAACTTGTGCAAAAGGTAAGTGTGCGGACTCTAATCTGGGAGAGCCGGATTTGATTCCCCACTCCTCCACTTGCAGCTGCTGGATGACCTTGGGCAAGCCATAGTTCTTACAAGAGCTGTCCTTGAAAGGGCAGTTGTGCTGTCTTGGCTGGCTGCCACAGAGACCACACACTGGAAGCTTGTAAACACAGTCAGAAATCAAGGTCAGTCACAGAGCCGAAAGAGCTGGGAAGTCAATTCAAGGTTGCAGGTTGCAAGGACAAGGAGCAGCTGCTACACACACGCAGGAGCAGATCTGAGTGAGCAAAGTTGCTGTTGCATTGAACGAGGTACACTGGGTGCTTTTGAGCAGGTCCTTCCTTCCCTGGAGTTGAGTCTGCAAAGGCTTACAGCTCTTCCCTCTGCCTCTGCAGGAGCTGGAGTCTGGCACTCCTTTACTCCTGCACAGTCAGCCTCTGGCGTGCCCTACGTCTGGGGCACTCAGGAGAACTAGGCAGGGAGTCTGGCCTTGGGGTGTCTGCAACTGGGGGTGCTGGGTCAGGATCAGGATCAGCCTTTCCTTCTGGCTGCACCTCCTGTGCAGCTGCTGGGGACTCTTCCTCCTCAGGTATAGTTGAGGATTCTTCTTCTGGGCTGACTCCAGAGGAGGCTGGGCCGCTCCCTGCCTCTTCCTCATCTGAGGAGTAGTCAGCCTCAGCAGACCTAGGACCCACGACAGCAGTTCTTGAAAGAGCTCTCTCAGCCCCACCTACCTCACAGGCAATGCTCCCTCTAAGCTGTGGAGTCTTGTGAGCAAAAATTCTACTTTGTGAGTTACTGGCACTAAAGCTGTAAGCGAGTAATTTGGCTGCTGCATAAATTAGTTTGCTTTGGAGCCATCTTCCCTGAGCTAAGACAAAAATGTGTGAGCCAGAGGCTTAAAAAATGAGCTAGCTCACATTAACTCAGCTTAGAGGGAACACTGCTCACAGGGTTTCTGTTGTGGGGAGGGGAAGGGAAAGGAGTTTGTAAGCCGCTTTGAGACTCCAAGTGAAGGGTGGGGTATAAATCCAATCTCCTCCTCCTCCTCCTTTTCCAGTGATTTGGCGGTCACTACCTTGCGGAGTAGTATCTGGAGTATGTAGTATTTTGTATCACCTCTCTGTGTGCCTGGGTATTACACCGTCCTCCTTTGTCTATACAACAGTGACAGAGTTACAGCAGCTATCAGTCCACAAATAGAAGATTAGTGTTCCCTCTAAGCTGAGTTAGTGTGAGCTAGCTCACAGTTTTTTAGCCTCCAGCTCACACATTTTTGTCTTAGCTCAGGAAGGATGGCTCTAGAGCAAACTAATTTATGCAGTAGCCAAATTGCTCGCTCACAACTTTTAATGCCAGTAAGCTCACAAAGTAGGATTTTTACTCACAAGACTCCACAGCTTAGAGGGAGCATTGGTGTGTCGTCCCCCCCCCCCGGGCTCCCTGCCTTGTGGGTTCTGGCAAGAGGTTGCTGTACCTGGTAGTTTGTTCAGGAACTGTTTGAATACAATATTGCCTTGTTAAACTATTTAACACTTTTGACAAAAAAACCTTGCTTCTCTGGCTCTGCTTTTAATGGCAACAAACGACATTGTATAAGAATTGTGCTTTTCTGACTGTAAGCTGTAAAGTTAGCACAATTGTTTTGCCATGGATTCAAAAGGTAGCTTTCAAAGATAGGATGTATATACATCTTGGAGTAATGTTTATGGAGGCTTTGGTTACAGCTCAGATGAAGACGCAAGTGTTATAGCAGCCTCCAAGGGGTCCCACTATGCCTGTTTACTTTTTAATATAATGAGGATGCATTTTGCTAGAGGGCTTCATAATGAGATGAAGATGAGAGGCAGAAGATGCTCCTTGGCTTCAGATCTGAATCTGTTAAGAGTAAAATTTTGTCTTTAATCTGTGGGCAACTAGGATGTCTTTTTAATATTCAGTTTTAAAATGGCCACAATGAAAAATAATACAGGCAATTAGAATGCAGAATGAGAACAAGTATAACAGTGGAACCTTTTTCCAAAATCTTGCTTCTGTTTCTTGTATACACTATAGCAAGCTTCTGGAGGCTTAATTGTTGTTGCAATGCAAGCGCAACTCATTTTCCATTTCCCTTTTGTTTCCTAGCGTATGATGCATGTAGTCTTGATGTGTTTAAAAAATAAGTAACTGGAGGAAAACAGTGGGGATTGGGGCGTAACTTGCACAGTTGAGTTGGTGGTATTATTACAGAGCCTACAACTAGGTGCTTAATAGGTGGGGAGGGTACCCTGCTCGAAGACTGACAGTCTACTCCAGGGGTTGGTTAGAGAGCAGGAATATTGTAGAACTTCCAGAGGAACTGATTGGCCACTGTGTGAGACGGAATGCTTGACTAAATGGTCTGCTCCAGCAGGGTTCCTCTTATGTTCTTAATAGGGCTGAGAGTAGGGGATTAAAGGTCAGGAAAAAGGCTAGCAACAGCCAAAGAAGAGATCAGTTAGCACGTGAGAAAAGATGAGTTTTAAGAAGTTGTTTCAACCCTGTGGCAGAATTGAATATCAACAGGAAGAGCATTTCAAAGTACCAATAACAGGAATTGCTGGTGACTTGCATGTGTGATTTAGAGACTTGTACCGTGAGAACAAGAAGGAGCTCGCTGCTGAAGGAGAGCGAAAAATGTTCAAGTGAAGTGATAAACAATGAAAAAGTGGGGTTTTAAATTTTAGTACAGAATTAAGTGGAAGCCAATGATGTGTTTTTTTTTAAAAAAAAAAGAAGTGACGCAACACATACCATAAAAACAGCATTCATTACAGAAAAACGGGATGGAGATAAAAGACAGTTTGAGACCATCATTGCAATAATCAAGATGTGAAATAAGAGAATGAACAAGAAGTTTAGTTGTGTCAGGAGATATAAAGGAACAAATCTTCATCTGTAGAGGATGAAAACAGTTAGATTTGGCAAGAGGATGATTGTGGGAAGAGAAAAATAAAGCAGAATCAAAAAGTAACACCTAGACTGTGAGTTTGAGAGGAGGAGTGAATAGGAAGATCATCAAGGTTAAGAGAAAGAGGGTGGGGAGAGATGGAGGTAAGCCTAAGTATTTTGTTTTGATGCAATTAAGTTTGCAGTGATACTGAGTCATGTAAGATGTGATGGTGAGACAATGAAGATATTCAACATAATAAAGAGGGATGATAGTTTTAACTCAGAGACATAGAAGTGGTAGGAAGGATCATACAAGTGAATGAAGGAAGCAAATTTAGGAGAGCAGAAGCCATGGGAAAGCACCATCAGAAAGACATAAAACTGAAGACAACCATAAAAAAATGTTTTGAAAGAATGGTTAAAATATGGAGGGGGCAAGGAAAAACAACAGTAGCCCATATCGTGATTCACAGTATCAGAAGCTGAGGAAGAATCAAGATGCACAAGAGCCAAGTGAAGATTTTACATTTAGCAACGAGGGGAAATTTTGAACAGATCTAGTTTGGCAGGGAAATGAATTCAAAAGCCAGAAGAGTCCTGAGAATTAAGTGGGGGTTGTGCAGGAATTAGGGAGAAACCATGGCTTGGATCCTAATAGTCTATGGATGCACGGATCAAATGTCTTTCCCATGTTCCATTCCCTCTCCCATCGGTTTTTCAGAAGCTTTCCCAGGGATGTTGTAGGACTGACATGGAGTAATAGCCACACTGGCAAGGAGGCTTCAGTAAGGAGAGGAGGAATTACTCTCTCCTCCCTCTTCCGCCAGCAGAGGAGTCCAAAAAGACTGCTGAGGGGAAGAATGCAGGAAAAGGCTTGTGACCCTCAGTGCTCTCCACCGTGAGACTGCTGGATCCAATCCACTATAATTAACAAAGGTGGTTTTTAAAGTAGAGGAGAAGCCACAGCTATGGGGGGGAATGAAAGGGGGGTTGTGTGCATTTATGTAAAACAAAAACAGATCATGGGAGGACCAGAGGAGCAATGGAAAGCAGTAAAAGGAGTAGGATCCAGGAAACAGATAGTAGCAGAGGAATCCGAATAAGAGAAAAAGTTAACAGAAAGTACAGGATGGGTTGAAATAAAAGAAAGATTGAGGAAAGGAAGATGTTGAAGAAAACAACATCCATTTTTCTCATATAAAACTGGTAAGAAGTCTTGGGAAAGGAAAGGATGAAGGGTGAAATAGTGATTCAAAAATAAAAGAGCCCAGCGAGGATCAGGCTGCTTTAATAGCAGCAAAATAAATAAGCTAAAAGTGATGCAGATCAGAAGAGGAGCAACTCTGGTGCCACATCCATTCAGCCTTACGGGTGCAGATGGAAGGTAACACAAAGGAAGAGTGGGCTACCCACTACAGGAGGAGAAGGGTGGTCAGAGCACACGTAGAAGGAAAGAACAGGTGACAAAAGGAAAGGCTGCTGTGTCCCCCAGCTGGGCAGAAAGGGCAGAGCAGGAGTTGGGGAAAGGACGGAAGGCTGCTTGTGCTGCTCACTGGGGCAGTGAACAGTGGTGGCATTATTGGGGCAGTTAGATAAAATACTGTACCAACTATGTATATGCACATAGTTGGTATTATTATTGCTGATCTTAGTCCATGCAGACAGATTTTAGTAACCTGTCTCCATTAACAGCAGCCTTGCAATGAATACCAGACGAAGTGGGTTTCTTCAGACCATTCTGTCTTCCCTCTCATCTCTTTGCCAAGACTGGCACAGCTCTTAGGAGTTGCAGGCGGCTTTGCCAATTCTGCCCCTGCACAGAGTATCCAGATCAGATGGATTCCCTGTGTGTCTGAACCCTGGGTGCTCTCCTGCCCCTTTGAATTTACTTTGCTAGTTTTCCCAGCAGGTTCTTACTGTAGTGGTGAGATTCCCTGCTTGGCAGCCAGAGGAATATAGCTGAGTGTGCCCCTCTCACCATCTTGAAAATATTAGTATCCAAATGATAATCTGTTTCTATTTCTCTAAGTCCCTTTTCTGTAACAGTAGGAATATTGGGAGCCTGCGAACTTTCCATTTTGAAAATCATAAAACTTCTCATTTGGGAAGCAGTTATCTTCTGTATTTTGGACCCTGCTTGCCAAGCATAACTACTTTTAATTTATTTCTGCTCTTCTCAATGGCTTACGATCCCATTAAAATACTCTCCCCAAACACTCTGTCTGAAAACGTTGTGCTTCAAAACCATATATGCCAATATTAGACGAAATTGTTTTTGCACATTTTTAAGCCACACTTGGGAGGAATATTATGTCGGCTGGAAAATGCAGAAGTCTATGGAGACGCTTCTGCTAGAAGATGAGGTTTCTAACCCCTCTCCTGGCCACGAATTCAGATGAGCAGTTGTTTCGACAGATACAGCAGTGCTACTGCTTATTTTCCTCTGATCGACTTGTACTTCCAGAGAGCAACTGCTTCACCCACAGGGGGTTATCTGTGCTCTGGGACTCCATGCCTCGATGGTTAATCATACTTTTTTCACAGATACATAGTCCTTATTGTTTGGATTTAATTTTTTTCTTGATGTAACTGCGGTTATGAATGTTCAATAAAATCAAAGCACAGTAGAAGGCTGATGCGTCTAGAGTGGAATACTCAATGGAGATATATATTCTAAGCACAGTTAAAACTATTTGAGGGACTTATCTTTGTGGAAATTAGTAATTTAACTAAATTAGAAAATGGATTATCTTCTATACTTTGTGTGATGCATCTCAGTATGAAAGGCTAGATTGTTACTCAGTGAGAAGAACTTCTGAAATGTCTCTTCCTGTGTTCAGTGTAATAAAACTTAAGTATGACTGCTTCACTCTGCTTCCCATATCTGTACAGGAGTGCTGTCCAAAGCAGCCAAAGTAGTTTTAAGTTATTTGAAAGGCCTAAACTGTCATTGGTGCTATGATTGCTGTGTGAAGAAGCATCTAATATTCATTCGTGTTATATTGTTTTAGCAGCCTTTTGAAATTTTCCTGTCAAATCAGCTTTTGTTAGGAAACACACATGTTTCAGTGCCACTAAAAAGTGTAAAAGCCACTAAATATAATAATTTTAGTGGCATGGAGTTGTCCTAAAAACTACTGAACAAATTAGTGACTAAATTAAAATGTGCACCGTAAAGCTTGCTGTAGCTATTGGTTATGTTGAATACTGCATTAAATGTGAGCCTATACCCTTCAGAGATTTTCCTATATAGCACTATAGTTTTGTAATCATTAAGGTAGGAGAAAAGTTTTGATAACATTCAACAGGTATTGAGATTCTCTTTTTTTGAGCCTCTTCCTTTTTCTCTCCAACATAACTTTTTAAGCACTTCATGGTCTTGCCCAGTTATGACTTCAGTCCCTCTGACACCTTCAGAGTAGTTTTATGTATTATGCAGAACAAGAGATTCCACACATCTCACTGACAGTGGGACTGTAAACTCTTATGACAGCTGAGATGTGTAGTTCTGTTTTGCACATTAGTCCAGTTCAGGCTTAATTGGTACATGTGCATGCACGTTGCCCCCATGCCAGACCATTTGGGGGGGGAGATGTGAAAAGTTAGTTGTACTTGTATAGTGACAGTAAAGGTGAAACCATATGCATATGGTCACCTAAACACTATTCTGCCAAGACAGTGTTTGTGGCACGGTTGAAAAAAAAAAGAGAACTGCCTTTGTCAGTGCCCTGTCTTTAGAAAGATTGATAGAATGGCATAATTCTCATATAAATGAGAAAGTAAAATTTGGCATTGCCTGTACTGCATTGGACTGCAGGTGAGCATCACATAATTTAACAGTCCTTTAAACAAAAGGAGTAGAATTCTGGTCTTCCTTTCCCCATTGTGCTATTTTTATTTTGCCTATGTTTTTATATCTGTACCTCCACCCATGGCCCAGAATGCTAGTTTTGCTTGTGCAAGGAAGCACCCCCATCCATCCATGAAGTTTGTGTCAGTTTTGTATAAGCAGTTCTGTATAATCCAGAAGCAGTTTTGTATAATCTCATTGGCCACTTGCCATTAATGAGACCTGTTGTGGCTACCTGGACAATTCTAGCCATGCTTCAGAGGCTGTTTGCCAATTTCATGTGGGGCTGTCGCCACTGACTTTTTAATACACTAAATGAATCTGTTCCATGATGAAAACCAGAATACTTTTGTGAGTGTATCCATTGGAGACTTTTGAACAGCTTCTGCCACAAAACAGGGCAACACAATATATATAGAAATCAGCCAGGTTCCCAGAACACGTCAAACAATAGCTGTAATTGTGCAGATGGCTGGATGTGAAAATATGCCCATAGTCTTTTCTCTCTCTGTTAATTTTTTGCCTCTTATATACTAGCTCCATGAGGTACCTTAGCTGTGTTTCATAATGTCTTTGCTAACGTGTTAGGAAAATTCATTTGATAGTTCAAAACTGTAGTAGAGCATGTACAGTGAAACTCTAAAAGGGAAAGCGGGGGCAGTGAATTTTCAGGGTTATAACAGCTGGGCAGTTTTCATGCTAAACTTAATATCCCTGGGACGAGTGTACAGGGTAAAATGAGAAAGGACATGGGAACCCCTAGAGCTTCTCCAACTCCTATAAACTTATTAAAATTATGCCATTATTATTTCAGTTTTCTACCTACTGGGTGCTATTCAGCTTGAGCACTTTCAAGCTCCATTAATTTCAGTGGGAGAAAGCTAAACCCATGCTTAATTCTCCCATTGAAATTAGTGGGGCTTGAAAGCGCTTAACTTCGGCTGGATCACATCCAAGATGGAGAATGACACTGGGCACAGGAAATAAACGTGAGGCATTGGAATGTGTGTCTTTCAGGGCCCCCTCCCCCCCCCCACGCACACACTGTTAGCCTAGTGGATATTGGTCTTTTTCTGTGTGAGTAATCTTGCTTGCCCCAGAATGTTGTGCTTGTTACCTCAGGGTACATTTTCCAAGTGTGCATTTCTCCATAATGCAAGTTGACAAGAACTGTGGTTTAATGGGAAGAATCCCCCCCCCCAAAAAAAAAGACACAAAAAGGCACTGAGTCGCTGGCAAGTAGAGGACGTACTGGTAGTACAGTGAAAAGTTGACTGGGTCACATTGTACAATGGGTGGCTATGAATTAGCACAACTTAGATGCCTGTGTATTCTCTGTTTTAAATTAGTTATGCATCTTAAATAATTGTAATAAAACTTAAAAAATAGCTGCTACCTGTGCTTTTGCACTGACTAGCCAGAACACTGCAGGCCTAGGGCAGACAAATGGGATAGAATACTGGCTACATGTTTTCTGTTATGCAGTAAATAACCGGGCCTTGAAGCTGAAGATTGAAGGATAAGGCTTGAAATATCCCTGAGGAGAGCAGGCTTCCAGTTCCCCGTAACTACTCCCTGATCCCACCACTCTTTACAGCTGATACCAGTGAAACTAAAAGTTTCAATAGAATAACTCCTCATTCAACGTGCTTTGAAGTTGCAGCTAACGTTTTCTGTGATTTCTATTGTATAGGAAGTTAGAAATAGTGATGGTAGTGTAATGTCCTCTGCTACCAAACCAGACTGATGGATTTTGCAGGTTAGGTAACATAAGGCCAAAGGTGCTTGGTTTGGATCTACCTTTTTCAAGTCCTTTCGCTTTGCTTAGCTTGGGGGCAGTTGCAGCTACAGCAACTCCATGTCAACTCCAATCTAAAAAACAAGACAAGATGCAAGATTTCACGTTTTCCAGAGTTCTTCAGCAGGCTGGACATTTTTAAAGGGTAGGGGGAGATATTTGAAATCATAATTGTAAGGACACTGTTTGCCTCCTGGGCAGAATGGGGTACTGGCTCTAGTAGGTGCAAGATATTGAATAGCACCTATGTCCACTTGGGAATAAGCAGCAAAAAGTGTAGACACCGTAAAGATGAGCAGTTGATCAAATACCAAATAATTTTTGCTGCTTCTTAAAAGGCCATGAGTCCAGCTTGGTACCAGCTATATACCCTGTGTCTGTTGGGGACAGTAGAGTATTCTGTCCAGCATGCAAATAGAGGCCTTATTTTCAATCTCCCCCCCCCCCCAATTTTTAAACATTCAGCCTGATTAAAAGTTCTGGAGCACTGGAAAAACTGGCACACTCTGTTGTTACGTAGCTGTTTTGAGTTTTTGCTCTGGAGCAGCACAGCTTGCTGTATTGTCTACATACTCTTTTTTTGGCAATCGAGTCACAGATGACTTATGGCGACCCATATGGGGATTTTTAGGCAAGAGACATTCTGAGGTGGTTTGCCATTGCCTGCCTCTGCATAGCAGTCCTGGTATTCTTTGGAGGTCTCCCATCCAAATACTAGCCAGGGCCGACTCTGCATAGCTTCTGAGATCTGATGAGATCCGGCTAGTTTGGCCTGTCTGGGTCAGGGCGAGACTACATAGAAGAACATTTTTAGAGATGCTGTTGCGAAGGTTTTAACATATGAGAAAGAGACAAGATTTCTTGCATGTGGCCTGATGTGCACGTGTTGTTAGTGCATGCTTGCTTTTTGCACACCCCTCCTTGGACCAAAACTATTGTGTCACATCCAGTTTGGGTGTAAGCGAGGTGCCTTCTCTTCCACAGGAGGACACATCTGATTTGAATGGAGGTAGGATTCCACCAAGAATGCAGCATTTGGTTGGCCAGTGTGTGTGTGTGTGGGGGGAGCCTTGAGCTCTTGAAGTTCAAAGGAATGCACTAACACTTAATTTCCCAAATGCCTCACAGTCCCCTTGATTTTGCCCTTCCAAAGTCTTAACTAGAATCCACACTGAGATGATACAATCAGAAAATCCTCATGTCAGTTGCCATTTAAGAAAGATACTTGGCTTCTCTTTTCAGTACTGGGCAAACTATACCTAGCCAGAAGATGTGGACTCTAAAGGCCAAATCTGGCAATGAACCAGTGGATTCGTTCTGTAGCATACAGTGTCATAGTTGACGTTAACCATTTGCATATCTTGGCTGTAGGTCAGGGAACCCATAATTCAGAACTGTCCTTTGATCACAATTCTGCAATGCCACTGTCTGGTTGGGATGTAAACTGTTCAAATTAGTATTTTGGTTGTATTTTGTACATGCAGACCATAGTATAAGGGCCAGGCACCTTGGAGGGGCTATGATAACGGCCAGGTTCAGTCTTACATGTGGGTTTGTTTCTTCAGTGTTTCCCTTTTTCCCCCCACTGCAAAATCTTGGAATAATGATCCAAGGTATCATTGGAAAGAACAGAGGTGAATAGTACCTTTTCACAACAGCGCATGAACTCTTCATGATGTCATTTCATAATATGTCTCGCATGTGTTAAGTCCATTGTGTAAGTAAATTGTTAAACGGCTTTGCCATGTTTCAGAAGACTGGCAACACTGGGATTTCTGTTCTAAAGGTGTTCTGATTCTAGGTAATGGTGTCATGATCCACCCATTCCCTTATTCTATTTTCTTCTCATTCCCAACTACCAAATGTAATCAGCATACATTCATTTGTGTAAACACCTGTTTTTAAAACCAATCTTTGGTTTTAATGTTTCTGTTTGCAAAGTTGTTATTTTTTAAATCTGAATATATAGGGGCTTGTTACAGCTGAAGTGAAGTAATCCAGTTTCTAAAGCTCCAAGGTTCTAGATGCATGAACTTAGACTGGATTTTTGCCATTTATCAGCTGGTTGCTTCGTTTGAATATGTGTCTATCTCTTTTTGATCAACCTGAAAAATTTGCATGCTGTGCAGCAGCCATATTCTATACTTTATTAAATATCTGTCAATTATAAATATCAAGGTTTTACATTAATGTCAAGATAGTACATCAAAAATTCATGGAATATGTGACTTTTTCCAAGGGTATTTAATACTTAATGCGTTTGTGTCATTTTTCTTTCTAGATATATTGACAGGTTTTATTAAGTGTTTGTTAGGGAGATTTCATTTTTACTGTGGGACTGTAAAGAGAAGCTGCATGCTAAATCAATTTTTTAATCAGAGCATTCTTCTCTTGGTCATTTCACCCGAGAGATTCTACCACGTTAAAACACTTTGGATAGCATTTTCAGAAATACAGTAATTAACTTCTTTACAATACTGTTTTCTAATGTGTGTCTTTTTCTGCAAGACGGTATCATTTTGCATGGTAATTCAGTAGCAGCTTCTGTGCTCTATTAAGGCTTGGTGCCTAGTTCTGTACAAAAGCTGTGGCAATAGGCAGTTTCCGACAGAGATGGGTGTCTGGGATTTGGAGGGTGCAGTGGGTTTGAAAAATATTGGAATAAATGGTAAGATTTGGTTTTCCCTGATGTTTTATAAAGCACCAATGGTGTAGGGTTCTGGATGTGTATGTACGTCTCTTCTTCCGTTCCCCCCCCCCATACAATTTTAGAGTCAGTATCAAATGAACAAAGGTAAATTGCCTCCAAAGCAATTTTTAAAAGTACAGTTTTAAATGTGCTAGTGGGGAGGATGCCTGGAAACTACTGCTGCATCCTTCTTCGACCTTCTCCAACATGACAGTAGGATCAGCCTGGCCTTTATTACAGGCCTCTAGGCCCCTTGAACTGTGGTTTTGAAGTCTCTGCGCATTGTATCGATAATGGGCTGTTGATCCAGAAGACTGGACAGCTGTCTGTCAGATTTTCCGAGACATAATCTGTGTTTCAGGTTTTCATCAGTAAAATAAACCTTTAATTTAGCAAGTAATCTGCTTGAATGGTGGAAATAGGCAGTGTGATGGGTATTATGAATCTTTTAAATGTGAGTGATGGACACAGATTGTTTTCAGTGTTAAAACTGCTGGCTTCAAAAAGGGAGTGAAATGCTGCCATCACACATTGCGCCTGTAATGGCAATGGAGATGTACATGTTGTTATTAATGAAGACGATGGTCTGGACCCAGAATAGCATGGGGCGTACCACTTCTGATAGGAGACAGAAATCTTCCAGTTTCCTTAGGTTGTATGATGGGACTCTCTCATGTTGTGTCTATTCTAGAAGGGCAACGTACTTGGGTGCAGAATGGGACCTTTCCAGATGTCTGTCCTGTGTAATAGTCTTCTAAAGGAGTTCTTTTAAGAATGTCTACCATGTTAAAACTTGTCTGGTAACTAAAGTTCATGCTTGATTGATTTGAGGCAGCTAGGTAAACCTTCAAAAGGCTGCCGTCCTTGCTTGTATTATGATTTTAATATGTTTTAAATCCTTAAGTTTCTATAAAAGTGTCTTGGCCAGTTAGCAGGAAAGCAGTTCCTATACACTGTTGTTGAGGGAGTTGTGAACTCTCATCTCCTTAAAAAAAAATCGCTGTATTCAGTCTGGCAAAGGAATCTGAGCTACTCAAATGATGTCAAGCTCCACCTTGAAGAAAACAGTACATGCCCTTAAGACAAGACTTCTAATTTTGTTTCTTGGTTGTAAATGCATTTTCCTCCAGTGCCAGTAGGTGGCATCAGATCCATGCTAGCTAGTTGTGCTTCAGAGAAAGCTTTATCTCCCAGTATGACTTTAATGGAAAGAGTTCTTTTTACTGGGGTTGAATTGTTACGTAGAAATTAAATATAACAACAGAGTTTGTAGTTGTGTACATTTGTTTCATGATGTGTATAGGTCTTTTTGCCTGAAGGACTGTATGGTTTTCTAAGAATTTACGGTCTATGCGCAAAATATATAAACATTCCGATTAAACAGAATGAAAAACTGTTAGTTGGAAAATGACTTTTCACTCAAGTATGCCTATACAGAGAGATTGCCCTGCCCAAAGGTTACCCTTTCATCCTTTCCATCCTGCTGTTACTTTCCATCAATAACATATTTTTCCCCCCAGGCAGCTGTAATATAATTAGTTGGATATTCTGTACTGATCCTGGTTTTGCTTAAAAGATTTGGTCATTTGTAGTATGTTTAGTGATAAACATTTTATCTGAATTGGAACTTTTGAAGTACCACGTTATAGAGATGGTATCAATAAAATGTGCTGAACTAGTTAACACAACTTAACTTGGTATATGCATGTGATTGGTTTATTATAAAAGAACAACTAGAGCAAAGTAATCTGAATTTTGCATGTAAACCAAATAGCTTACTTATTAGAAGAGTTTTCAGCACTAGTCCAATCCACAGAGTTTGAGGGGCTGGAGAGAGCAGACACCTGGGACGTAACACCCAATTGGCAACCTTTTGTAATATATAATTTGCCTAAAATTGTGCACTGAGCATGAGCTTTTGTTTTCTAATTGATTTACGGTTTGAGCCACTTTTACCTCATCCCCTACTGTCCTGCGCACAGTGCCAGCAAGTACATTACTGTGAGAGATGATAAATTACCATGCACTTGTAATGCTAATGCATCAAGAGTAAAAAAAAAAAGGAGGACGCACTACAGAGAGCTCCTTGCATTAACAGCGTTGCAAAGATACACCCAAGCACAACTCATTTGTATCACTAGAAACAACCATTTGTTTGATCACTTACTGAAACCTGCCTATTCAAATGTAATTGAAATGATACTGTTAATGACTCTCGATTCTAAAGAGGGACAACATTTTTAGGAGGTTTTTTTTTAAAGATTATTTTGAAGTTAGGCGTAGCTGTTGCAGCATTTAAGAGTATATGAAACGAAGCGGACATGAAGTAGCTTTAAATCATTTAATCGGGAACGAGGAGTGAATCCTCCATAATTATATCTTCTTTTAAATCATTCTTATTTCCTCATAATTAAGGTCACTTTCCTCGACCTCTCTTCAGACATCTAGTCTGAGCAGAGTTTTAAGGAAAGGAATCCAATTGCCTCATTAGTTTTATTCGATTATAACTGTGGCAGAGCCCATGGAACAGCCTGTGCCTGTTACCTTGACTGCTTCAAGATTTTTTCATCTGTTGGGCAACCTGAGAGTAAAACAAACAAAAAAAACCCCACCCTTCTTTTGTATGGGGTTTGTAACATGACTGTAAAAAGTATGAATAGGAGAGAATTAAAATACCAGGGCAGAAGGTGAAACAGAGGCAACCCATCTTCCCAGTCAAGTTTTCATGTCTGGCGTGAAGATGGAAGTCCAGCTTAAATTCTTCTTCTTCTTCTTCTTTTTTGAGTGAAAGAGAGAGAGAGAGTGAATGTGTTGTCTGTGGTTCCAGTCTTTGAAATATGAAGAAACAGATTTATGGCGGCTGCTGGGCACAACAAATTAAGTTGACAGTGATGTATGAGAGCATAATAGCATGATGATCCCTCTGTAGCGCGGCTGGACGCCTCCTGCTTCATTTGGCTCTTGTTAGGATCTGTTAGGCAGCTAAATAATGAAATTCCGCTGACTGATTTCTGTTTTGTTGTGTGTGTGTTTTTTTCCCTTTTCACCTCTTCTCCTCCAACTCCTCTTTCACAGACCCATCCTAATGCCAGCAAACTGCCATTAAAGGATTCTTTCACTTATGATGATTACAGGTTGGTTACCCTTTTTATATAGAAAGTGGGTTATTAAGATTTCAAATGCTTCCCAAGAAAATCATCAGGTTATTACTCATGAATCGCTTGTCCACTCACAGCAGTTAAATTAAAAGATTGTGGAATGCAGTTATTTAAGCTGTAGAATATAATTGCTTGAGCCATCTAGACTTTTAACTTCAAACTTCTTCAGCTAGCCACTAGCTAGCTATTAGTTTTATGGCTGTTTCTAAATATTGTGGCCATAATATAGTTCTCCTCAATTTTCTTGTTATATTGTCTCTGTCCAGCAGTTAATCTCATGTTTTAGAACATTGTAAAAATAAATGTAAGTATATTTCTTCTTGCAAGTTGCTAGGGACATAGTGGTAACAGAAGGAACAACATTAGTACAAGTTTCCACATGTCTGAATTTGTTCTTTGTTGATGGTGGTTTATTATCTGACTTCTTTAGTGGCGTTATAAAGTAGTCATGTAAATCCTGTGCATTGGTTAAAATGTATTTGGGAAAACACACTGGTACATTTACATTTCACTTATTAAAATAATTTTCAAAAATTAGGATACCGCAGTTTTTTAAAAATAAGAATGTATCATTTTGATTGCCAGTGGTGCACAATTAATAAAGGTCTGAGTACTTTCTGCCACTGGTAGAAAGCTGGGAAAGGATTGGTGTGAGCTGTGTAACTGGTGACTTTTTTCTGTAAAATCCACTGAACTGCATATTTACTGCTTGTAGATGGGCAGTATCATCTGTCATGACGCGACAAAACCAGAGTCCTGCTGAGGATGGTTCCCGGGTTACCTTGGCCCTGATTCCTTTATGGGATATGTGTAACCACACCAACGGGCTGGTAAGAACATTCTTTTTCATTGACTTTTTTCCACCATGGATAAGAACTTTATATGCTTCAAAATGTTTAATTTGCCTCAGTAGATCTGAATGCTGTGTTGTGTAGTTGTTTAAACAAACCAGTATCTTAGATATCTGTATTTTGGGGTTCTTTTACTGGGAAGTGTCTTGTCTTTGACTGGGGTGGTAGTGGTGGTGATATTTCTAATGCTAATTGAAACTGGGCCTTTTGAAATAAGGACTAAAATGTTTTAATGCATATTAAATAGAAGGCTTGTTAAACTGCATTGTTTCGCAGCCATACTTATGATTATGGACTTGGGCATAGACCTGGTTGGTGAACGTGTTGGTATGTAGGATGACTGATCAACCTAAAACCCAGTTCTGGAAAAACTAGTATGTATAGGTGAATCCTTTGAAAATCCAGGACAGGGGTGCCAAGCAATTTCTTTGGTTTGGAAGCTTTCACCAAAGCAAGGAAAGTGTGAAATTCTGTTTACCTTTTTGTAAATATCTTCATCTTCTTGGTCTTAATTTATCTGTTCACTACTGTCTGTTTCTGTGCCCTTCTTGCGATTATTGTTTCTCTGGTACCCGTGTCTTCTGTAAACCCAAATTAAGTCTTCCATTCCCAGACACCATGCTTTCTCCATTACTCCTTTCCTTTGGAATTCTTCAGCTTCATTTGATCACCTGATACTTAAACCTAAGCACTGTCTAGCTGTGGAGTTTTCAGATATGTATTTTATTTTTTTTAGCCTAACAGGTATAACAGTAGAATGGTTTCTGGAAATGAAACTCACTCACCCTAGACGTAAAAAACCAGGGAAGTAGTGTATGAAAAAGTACATGTATGCCATAATGTAGTACATTAAAATATATGATACACACAACTGTGTTTTGTCCTTAAACCAATGATAAAAGTTCAAAGTCTTCTCACCCCAGCTCAGTGTAATTACCTGATTCACTTTATGCCTTTAGGGTTTTTGAACATATAGGACTCATAAACAAGGCCAGTAAGAATAAAATGGCATGGCTCTCTCTCTCGATACTGTATGGTTTCAGTTGTGTCACAATGGGCTCTGAAATACAGACTGAGTTAGATCCTATGCAGTACCAACAGATGCTGCTGCTAGAGGTGTGTCTTTCCCTTCTCCCAGCAGCTGCCTTTGAGTGCTGAAGAGATTATAGCAGGGGTTTGGATGACCTGCATGGGCTGAATGCCGTAGAAAACAGACAGGTACTGTAAGGTGAAGGAAGTGGTCAAAATTGCCCCTCATGCATCTTGTATCACTGGAGCAGAAGGTTTTGGGGATCCAACCCACTGTAGTTCTTAACTTCCCTCATCATTAAAAGGTTGGGCTTTACCAGGGGTCATTTCATAGAAAAAGAGGTGCAGGAAGCTCATTAGCATAACTCATTAGCATAACTCATTTGCATATGCCACACCCCCTGACATCACCGGAAGTGTGTCAGAAGACAACACCCACCGCTCAGGCTCCACTGGAGTGTTTTGGATTGCAAGCTATTGGGAGGGGGGGGACGTGCAGATCTGTCCTCGCAGAGGAGGGAAAGATTGTACCTGAATAAAACTTGGTCTTAAAGGTGCCACTGGACTGTTTTGGACTGGGGGGGGGGGGGGGCGCGCCAATCTACTTTGCAACTTACCTGGCTGCTTCTTGCTCTGACTGAGGGCTGCTGGGAGCAGGGGGTGGGGCTTGTTGCATGTGCATTTTACTGGGCATTTTACTGCTGGAGCTCCATTCCTGTGCGCTCCTGCAGGAAATGACCCCTGGGCATTACAGAAAAATCACTTGTCCATTTCAATTTTGAATTGATATTACCATGTATTTGTCATTTCAGTAAAAGGTGCAAATGTTATGAAATCTTAATTTTATATCTATATACTGTTTCCCATGTGTGTGCCCCCTATCTGTGGATAGTTAAATTCTGCAGATGGGGGCACATGGAGGCAAAAGAGATTTTTCAGCAAAATTAGGGTACTCCCTAAGTTTGCAGAAAAATCTTAACTCTTAAAAAAACTATATGGAGGAGGTTTAAATTCCCTCAAAAATAAAAGAGCGTTCTCTGCTCATACGCAGATAATGCACTTACTGTTGGGAGCTGCAGTGGAGCTTGGCAGTAGTGGCTGCGAGGGAGCCCAGCAGCTGTGAGCCACACAGGGCTCACTGCCTCTGTCAGGGGGGCAGAAGCCTTGGTGGGCCTGGCGGCTGGGAGCCAGGCAGGGCCCACCGCCATTGCCGCTGTTGGTGGGGGGAGAAGCCCTGGCGGGCCCAGTGGCTGGGAGCTGTGCAGGACTCACTGCCATTGCTGCTGTGGGAGGGGGGAGAAGCCTTGTCAAGCCCAGTGGCTGGAGCAGGCCCGTGGGGTGCCTACGAGTGCCCACCACCCTCCCCAAACAGCCCGGCACCCCCAACAAAAATCTTCTGGGTACAGGTCTGTCTGGGAGCCACGCAGGGATCACTGCCACCATTGTCATTGACGGGGGAAGCCTTGGCGAGCTTGGCAGTTGGGGGGAGCAGATGGGGCTTACTTCCATTGATGGTGGGAGGGAGAGGGGGCCGAGAGCCACAGCGACCTGAAGAATTGCAGCAGCGATGGGGGTGTAATTAAGATGAGAAGAGGGATTATCCTTCCCCCCACGGAAGTATTGTGCGTTCCCACTTGTAATATCAAAAGTCCAAGGCAGTGGCCTAGTTCAGCTGTAATAGTCAAACCATGGGTTGCTGCTACGTGAACAAGCCTTGAAGGAAGCTAAAATCTTGATTGGTGTGAACTGTGCCTCTCTCTCCCTCCCATTGTGCATAGTACATGAGTTTCTTTTGGTTCAAGCCAGAAAAATTGTGCTCGGTATTCTCCATGCAAATCAGGATTAAGCCATTGCCTGGAGTCTTTCGAAAGGAATGTGCAAACCATTCAAAATATTGTTCACTGCAGACATAAAAGTAACTAAATTATCTTGCTACCATCATCTAAGACTCAGTCAGTTAACACAATAACAATAGAAGTTTACCAAACAAAGCGATCCTGCTCTGAAATCATAAAACCGATCTCCAGTTAGAACCGGATATGGAACAACTGATTGGTTTAGCATAGGAAAAGGAGTGCGACAAGGATGTATATTGTCACCTGGCTTATTTAATATATATGCAGAGTATATCATGTGAAATGCTGGCCTAGATGAATCACAAGTGGGAATTAAGATTGCTGGGGAAAAGATCAACAACCTCAGATATGCAGACGATACCACTCTAATGGCAGAAAGTGAAGAGGACCTTAAGAGCCTCTTGCTCAGGGTAAAAGAGGAGAGCGCAAAAGTGGGCTTGAAGCTCAACATCAAAAAAACTAAGTTCATGGCATCCAGCCCCATCACTCCTTGGCAAATAGAAGGGGAAGTCGTGGAAGTAGTGACAGACTTCACGTTCCTGGGATCCCAGATCACCGCAGACTGTGACAGCAGCCATGAAATTAAAAGACGCCTGCTCCTTGGGAGGAAAGCGATGGCGAACCTAAACAGCATGATAAAAAGTAGAGACATCACCCTGCCAACAAAAGTCCGCATGGTCAAAGCAATGGTATTCCCAGTAGTCATGTATGGCTGCGAGAGTTGGACTATAAGGAAGGCCGAGCGCTGAAGAATAGATTCTTTTGAACTATGGTGCTGGAGAAGACTCTTAAGAGTCCCTTGGACTGCAAGAAGAACAAATCAGTCAATCCTAAAAGAAATCAACCCTGACTGTTCCATGGAAGGCCAGATAATGAAACTGAAGCTCAAATACTTTGGCCACCAAATGAGAAGGGAGCACTCACTGGAGAAGACCCTGATGCTGGGAAAGATTGAAGGTCAAAGAAGACGGGTACGGCAAAGGATGAGATGGTTAGACAGTGTCATAGATGCAACGAACATGAAGTTGAGCAAACTTCAGAGGACGGCGGAAGACTGGAAGGCCTGGCGTGATCTAGCCCATGGGGTCACAAAGAGTCGGACTTGACTGTGTGACTGAACAACAACAACCCTTGTATTTCCTCACAATGGTGGTAGTCCTGCACAGTTCAGCCTCTAACTGGGGAAGGTCTTGGCCTCTAAACCCTGTTGTTTACCCTCCAGAGTAACTGGTTGGCCTCTGTGTTGCTGAACCAGTCGGACCACTTGTCTGATCCAGGAGTATTCTTCTGAGGTTCTTAATGTTCTCTGCACAATTGACTGAAACTAGAATGAGTCCATTTCCCCTCCATTTAACCCTGATGGTCGGAGTGTTCATCAAAAGTAAAACATATGTCTGGTTGTAATACCATGATATCTGAATTCCTAAGTTAGGTTTTTGGTTCTGTACTTTAAAACAAACAAACAAAACAAAAAAGTGTAAATATTGCCAGTCTGGGTAAGAGATGGCTGCCAAGGATTTTGCTTCTTTCCACCAGTCTTTAAATAGATATGCTTCTGTAGAGGTGAGGACAGTATTTACAGAAATAATGATTTCTATCTTGTTTCCTCTCAATCCTGATTCCTTAGCTGTAGCACTTAATGTAGCACTTTGAAGCATTTAAAACACCGGTCATACATTGCCTAGTATACCAGTTTCTGTAAAAAGTTGCAATCATCTCATGGTGACCCCCATCCATGGGTGTTTTCAGGGCAAGAGACAAGCAGAGGCAGGCTTGCCAATGCCTTCCTCTGCATAGCAACCCCAGTCTTCCTTGTTGGTCTCCCATCCAAGTACTGACCATGGCTGACTCGGCTTAGCTCCCAAGCTCCAATGAGCTCAGGCAGTGGTCTGGAATTACCCCGCCATGACACCCAGGGTGGAGTGAAGGTAGCTGAGAGAGAGTCGCTTGCCTCAGACTGTCTAGTGATTTGTGGCTGATTGGATGGTCTTTGAGCTGGGGACTCTCTGGTTCTCTCAGTGAGCCACTGTACTGCATCAGCTCTAAAGTTGCTCCCGTTGATCTCATTAAATCGTATCATCAATGGCTGCAAGGCCATTTTATTCACCGGGGCTTTTAATGGGGTATAGAGTACAAGAATTTTTTTGGGGGGGAGAGAGGTATCTGCGGTTTTATCTTATTGGTTTTAAATAGCAATGTTTTAACTAACGTGTTAATCCACCTTGAGCCACAAGGAAAGGTGGGATGAAAACATTTTAATCGATAAGCCAGTGTAGGAACCCCATTTCAGCCTTGCTTTTTCATGTGATGGCCCAGAGAATCCTGACTTGCTGCCTGAAAACTGGAAGGTCGGAGGCGTTGTCTACTTTGAAGTCTGCTGAGATGGTGCTGAGATGTTTCTCCAGTCAGTCAGCTATAATGCATCTCTATTCTTGCTCTACCCCACGGGCCTTTTTTTCTCCCCCTCCCACAAGCTAAATAATAAAAAGGCTCTTTTGGTTTTAGTTGGAACTGTGTCCATCCTGCTTTTTCTTGCTTCTGACACTACTAATTAGATCATCCTGGCTCTAAGAACTCTGTCAAGAATCCTGTCTTTGTGCATTTCTCACTGTTACTCCTAAGCAGCATTGTGACTTGACAGTCAGATTGGATACTGGTGCTGTCACGGGTGTGGAGCCCTACTGGGCAGGGAGCATCATCCAGCACAGGCCAAACAAAGGACCCCCCAATGAAACAACATTAAGTTTTGAGGGACGGAGCCGCCGCGGTTACACTTTCATAACAGGCCCACCATGTTTATCAGCTGCTGCTGTTAAAGAGTATAGCTGAAGGAAGCAGGCAAAGTGCTTTCTGTTTTATTGGGGAAATGGGGCTTTCTGGCCCTCCCTCAGCTTGTGGTGGATCACTGGCTTCCACAAACCACAAGCATGACCACAATTGTTTGTTCTGAAATGGCAGGGGCCTGTATTATATCCCTGGCCTTTTTCACTGCTGCTGAATTCTGTGAAACAGACACAAGATAAGGGGCTCCAGTGATACAAGGACGCAGTCCCTCTATGTGTTAAGCTGCGGAGTTCAGCGATGTGGTGCAAATTCTGAAATATTTACCATAGTTAAATGTGTTAATCTCCACTCAAGTGTCTTGCTTCCAAGTTATTATAAAAGCAGAGTGGGTTTTTTCATGTCTTGAAGTTTGAAAATCCCCCAAAGTTTGTCCTTTTAGGTAGGAGAGGATGACAAACATGTTACAGTGCACTTCTTTTAATTTGACACTGGCTGAAGTGCAGGAGCTTGCAATAAAGTGTTAAACTGCAATAAAATACACGGCTTGCAAGCTGCAATTTAACTCCTTGTAGTATACCTCTGTTATACTAATTTAATATTGTCTGCATGTAGTGGATTCTTGCACAGCAGGTATTTTATCGTTTCTTCTACTGGGTTTAATATAAATATCCCCCCCCCCCCCCCCCCCCGGTTTGTTGATCAGGGTTTAGTAGTAGTGGGTGGTGTCATAAATATATATCAGTCCATTTTCTCCAAAGCTCCATTGAAATCACATTCAGAATAAAAACTGAACATTTACAAAGTGCAATCTATAAAACAATACAGTCAGTGTAAACAATTCTATAATGAAACACAGTGAAGAATAAAAATACTGTCAGCCTTCTTGGTTCTTGAGAGATACTCTAAACAGGGCTGCCAAACAAGCACAGAACTCTGTCCACACAGTTGATCGCAAAGGAGTGGGCAGGGGTGGTGAGAGAAGTTGCTGGCACAGGGCATGGTGTTAGTCTGAAAAGGATTGTTGTGTTCAGGAAGCTCTGTGCAGACTGGGTTTGTTCTTCTTACCTAGCGTAAAAGATCACAGCTTGCATAAAGTAGCAATGGCCATTCTCCCATTCTTCCCAGTATAATACGCTGCAGCCTGTGATTGTTTGCCCTGGGCAACATCTAAACCTGATTGGTTCACAAAGAGCATCTGATTCCTGATACTCTCCTGCTGGCCTGAAAGACAACTTAAAAAAAAATCTAGCTTATTCTTATCATCTTATGTGGAAAGAGAGACAGTATCTGTAATCCAGACCAGTATTGTATTATAACATGTAACTCATATTTTAGCATTAAGGTGGCTTAGGATAAATAAAAAGCCACTCAGTGAATTTCTTTTTTATCCTACCCTGGCACATTAGGCTGTTCTAACTGGGTTATTAGTTATTTGTAACTTTACCATCATGTAGATGGGAATGTTTCTCTGGAGTTTAATGAACATCGAGGAATATAGTTATGAATTTGAGGAAATGGGGGATCCCTGTTTGCAGTCAGAATTGTCCATTAGTTCTTTGGATTTCTCAGAGCACCATGCTGTGAGGTTCTCCCACCCTGTCTGTAGGTCTTCTCTTCCAACCCCCTCCCCCAGCTTCCACTAAATCTGGCGATTTAGCTCTTGGCACTTCTCCTGTTGAGGTGCTTAGGGTCTCCCATGCTAGACAGCTTGATCTCCCAGGTACTAAAAAATGGAGGAAAACAGTCCATGTGGGCACCGGTTGTGTGTGTTGGGGGGAGAGAACAGGTTAATTGAACTTTAAAAATCCAACATGGTCTCCCAGGCAACAGCAGTGAGATATCAGCTTCACAGGGCACCATGGAATACCTATCCCTGCTCCTGGCAAAGACGGCAACCCAGCAACAGCACATTTTAAAAAAGATCCTGCAGTACATGTAAAAGCAAAACAGCACACAGCCACACAGCTCCTCAATGAATCAAGCTCCCTGCAGAAAGCCTGAATCTCACAAATGTCTCTAAACGCCGGTATTGGAAATGGAGGAATGAAATATGTAGCCTACAGCCAAAAGGCACACGTGCTGCAAAGCCAGCCACCAAAATTCCATATTTCAAAGCTTAACCTTGGAAGCCAGGGTGGTGTAGTGATTAAGAGCAGTGGACTCTAATCTGGAGCACCAGGTTTGATTCCCCACTTCTCCACATAAAGCCTGCTGGGTGACTCTGGACCAGTAACAGTTCTCTCAGAACTCTCTCAGCCCCACCTGCCTCACAGGGTGCCTGTTGTGAGGACAGGAAGGGAAGGCGATTGTAAACCACTTTGAGACTCCTTAGGCTAGAGGAAAAAAATCAACTCATAAAATCATAGAGTTGGAAGGGACCTCCAGGGGCATCTTGTCCAACCCACTGCACAATGCAGGAAATTCAGAAATACCTCCTCACATACCCCCAATGACTCCTGCTCTATGCCCAGAAGAGGGCAAAAAAGAAAAAAAAAGAAAAGCCTTCCAGGATCCCTGGCCAAATTGGCCTGGAAAAAATTTCTTCCTGCCCCAAAGTGGCAATCAGCATTTCCCTGGGCATGTAAGAAAGGGCCACAAGAACTAAGCACTGAGGCAACCCTTCCTGCCCTCCATCTCATGATCTGCCTAAGTTCACACAATCAGCATTGCTGTCAGATGGTCATCTAGCCTCTGTTTGAAAACCTCCAAAGAAGGACGGCCCACCACCTCCCAAGGAAGCCTGTTCCACTGAGGAACTGCTTTAACTGTCAGGAAGATCTTCCTAATGTTTAGCTGAAAACTCTTCTGATTTAATTTCAACCCGTTGTTTCTGGTCTGACCTTCTGGGGCAACAGAAAACAACTCTGCACCATCCTTTATATGACAGCCCTTCAAGGACTTGAAGATGGTTATCATATCCCCTCTCAGTCATCTCCTCTCCAGGCTAAACATACCTAGCTCCTTCAGCCTTTCCTCATAGATCTTGGTCTCCAGACCCTTCACCATCTTTGTTGCCCTCCTCTGGACACGTTCCAGCTTGTCTATATCCTTCTTATATTGTGGTGCCCAAAACTGAAACTCTTCTTCTTGAAACGCCTAAAATGCAGGCTACAGTGCTTCCAGGATTGCATTAAACAGCTTTTAGGCAGAACCTATGTCTGAAAAATTGTCCTTTCCCATGTTGTCAGTAACGGTATGTTGCATGTGATTGAGAAACCTCCCAACTTTGTGAAAATCATGCTATGAGGGCTGCTTCCATGTTAACATGATCCTCTTAAGTCCTTGTGTTTTTAAAAAAAATATGATTGGGGGGGTAAACCCTTCCTCTTGTGACTGTTTCCACAGAAAAAAAAATCCCTTCAGCATCTAAGAATAATTACCCAAGTTTCAGATAAAGGGATTATTTGCAAGTAAATTGGAGTCCTCGGAAGAGAGTATCCCCCAAAGAGTCACAGTTATCCACTCCTTTTGATTTAAAGAGATGAAAAATGCACTGAGAGTTGAAGTGTATGACACAGAATCTAGTTCTTACAGTGCAGTGCTGTGGAGTGCCTCATGGGAGTGACTGGGAACTCAACAGGGTTAGCTCAGGACCAGCAGTAGTAGTCTGAGAGGGTATCTTTCAGAACTTTCCCCTTATCTCAAGTAAGTAGATTTCTTCCTTCCATATCTGTAATGCAGAGATTTACTGTTCATAAATTAGGGCCGATTTCCCACAGTACCCTCTTAATGGGGGAATACATATAATCAAACTTCCCGCTGCCTGATTCAGACAGACAGCGACTGGGGAACACTTCGTAGCATGCTTACTCTCTTCTTGCTTTACCTGGTGACTCTGAGCATGGAGACTTTCTGGACCACGTCCACTAATGCTTGCTCTCTTTCATTAGTGGCTGGCTTTCCTGAGTAAATAGTTGGGATTAGGGGATGTGGAGGGAAGGGATATCTTTCTGCTTGCGCAGGATGGCACTGCCGCTGGTGGAGAGGATGAGCAAGGATAAATGGAAAACCGTCTCCGTTAGCCGCTGCTTGGTTTGGTAATGAGGAAGGGAAGGTGGCTTGTTGGCACCTGTTTCTGCATGGAGAAGGGAGCAGTGGAGTGGCCTTTAAAGTTTCTGATTTCAGTTCATTTCTGTAACCTTTAAAGAAGTTAGCCTCCACAATATCTTGAGTTCGCACTCACCTCTTTTCATAAAGCAGATCTATAAAAACAGGGTGAACTTTTAATTTTATCCCTTTTTCTATCCCTTGGCTAGATCACTACTGGTTACAACTTAGAAGACGATCGTTGTGAATGTGTAGCGCTCCAAGATTTTAAGCCTGGAGAACAGGTAATCTTCAGATGCTTTTTTTTGGGGTGTGTGTGTGTGATGATTTTCTATATATAAAACGTATTATGCATTTCAGTGCCCTGAAGAAAAGAGGTTTTGTAGAGCTGTTTAGCTACGTGTAAACACAAAAACGCAAACAGTTTTAATTTAGCTTAATGAGTCCTGCTGGCTTGTACTAGAAATGTTCCTGTGAGACTTTCCTTACAAAGATTTTTTCTTCTTAAAATACGTTGATCAGAGCTGTGAATATGGGGGGGGGGGAACAGAACTCTCTTGAATGCTAACATAAACTGCATTTGTCAGTGCAAAGGAAGAAGAATGGCCTGCTTCCATCCATAGCATACCTTACACTTTTGCCATGAGTCATTTGACCAGTTTATTTTGTGAATGATTGTGGGAGTGGTAGGCAGGTATACATATCTGAGGTGAGATTGCTTAAAAGATCTGACCTGAGCATTATCATTTGTTCAGCATTTTGTAGTCTGACATTACTTAGTTCTCATTCATCTGCTACCTGACTGCTTACCACTTATCTGTCCAGAAAATAAAAAGGTCGGCACCAACTGATTTGGCTTGTAAGCCACATTCTCCAAGGGATGCCTAGTTTCTCTTCACATGCTCAGTGTCTGCTTCCAGCATTCAGCTCCCCTATCCAAGACTGGTGCTGCCCAGTCTGTGCGTTGACTCCTTAACTCTTGGATAACAGAAGAAAAATAGACCCTTGTTCGCTAAAGAGATTTACTTTGCACACTTTGATACCTATATGGGGAAAAACTCCTTCCTGTTCACCCCTCCCCCACCCCCGGATGCAAAAATCCAGGCACCCAGATTCAACTAGGGCTGGTGAACAGAGTGCAGATCATGTGCCAGGAGTCCCTCTCCATGAAGTAGGAGCTGGCTGTCTGGGAAGCCCTGGGGAATTATCCTGGACCCACCTGGGTCTGTTGGGAGTAGTGAAAAACAGAACTTGCTTAAAGTCTGCCTTTGGCACCCATATCCAAAAGGCTGGGGCAGAGTTCCTTGACTCTCTGCTTACCAGTGCAACACATTTCTTTACAGTCTAAATTCCAGTGAGGTTCCTCCTCCCCTGTATTCTACTCTTCACAGAATATCCTCCTCTTTAGTCGTCCTGATTTTGTTCCTTTCCTGTCTGAGTTTGTTCCTTCAGATTGTATTTCCATAGTGCAGCTTGGTCTCCATAACTCTCTGCACTCTCTCAAGCAGAGGTAGAGGTTAGCTAGTGGCAGAGGCCTGGTCAGTGCCTCCTTTTCATCTTTCCCTCGGCAGATCAGAACACGCCTGTTCTCACTGGAGTTTGTAGATTTCCCAGATAATTTCACTGGCTTCTGAGGTTTGCAATCCCTGGCCTCTCAAATTTGTCCCATGTCTAACCATGCATGCATCTGCAAAATGGAAAGTAGTTTTTGCTTATCTCCCCACCACCCCAGTGTGCACACACGCGCGCGCGCACACACACATATTTCTCAGTATTCCTTTGCATATCCTCATGAGGACGAGGTTTATGGAACGCTCCTCATCCAGAATAAATCATCCAAAAATCTTGTAACACAGATTATTGTTGTCTAGCTGTATACGTGAGCTCGTAGGGTCTCTGCAGTTCTCTCTGTCCAGTAGTTGTACTTCAGTGAACTCAGAGACCAAAGGAGAAAAAAGGAGCTTAATGCAAGTACTGTTGGTGGCTTTTCAAAAAGCAAAGACAGCTGACCTGGGGGGAACCTGTGGTCAATAGAGTTATCTCTATATTGATTTTAGATTGAAGCATGGTAGTATGATTGTAGCAACTTCTTGAGGCCATGCATACGCAGACGCACACCAGCTATTCACATGGGATAAAAATGTTCTTTTAGGTCCTTTCTGCACTTAGGTCCTTTTCTCCTCCCTGGTTTTATCAGAGTTCAACTCGCGACACAATACCTTGCAGTTATCCCTGGTTATAGCAGTATCCATTTATTCCGGTACAAGTGTGGGGGGAAACTGGGGTGACCTCAATGTAATGTGGAAACAAAAAATACCCCGAGATAATTACAGGGGTGAACTCAAGTGTAATGTAGAATGTAAATTCAGGGACAGGGCTGAACCAGGATTTAAGGTCTAGTGTGGAATCACCCTTTGTTCAGTATTTAATCACAGCAGTCCCTTACTGTCTTGGTCAAGTATTAATGGAACAGTGGTTCAAGTTTTTCCATAGTTGGTTTCAGTGTTCTGTATGCTCTTCCCCTTCTTAACCTCCACAGAATGATTCATAAAATTTTACTTGTAACTGGGAGGTATGGACCGCCAAACTGCACAGCAGGGTCCCAGTTTCTGCCGTGGATAGCAAAGATCCGTGAGGCCAAGCCACTTGCAGGAAACCTCCAGTTTTGCTCATAGTACTTGGATTTGGGGAAAGGCTGCAGACATGCATGAATTATGCTGTCCCAGACTGGTGCTTTCTAATGTGCAGCCAGGAGAGGAACTCCGAGCATACATGAATAGAGGATTCTACTTTGATCATATTAGAGGTTCATTAATTATAGGCCGAGCCTTTGGCTAGTACTTTTGAGTAAGAGCAATTCCTTAGGGTTAAAGGTTGCATTGTGCATCATTTAAAGGTGGTACTCTCACAAGCATTGTGCTCTGCAGGACTATAGTGTTGGGTTGAGTTTGGGGGGGGGGGGGTCTGATATGCAATTTGTGTCATTCTTGAGAGTTCATCTTAAGCTATTTTTCTGTCCCTTCACTTCTCTTTTCATCCTACTAGATTTACATTTTTTATGGCACTCGGTCAAATGCTGAATTTGTGATCCACAGTGGGTTTTTCTTTGATAATAATTCGCATGACAGAGTGAAAATAAAGCTTGGAGTGAGTAAAAGTGACAGGCTGTATGCTATGAAGGCAGAGGTCTTAGCTCGCGCTGGCATCCCAACGTAAGTCAAACGGAAAGAAATGGCTTTTATCTTAAAATATTTCAAGCTCTTAAGGTCCAGTAGAACATGGTAACATAGCTGTTCTTTAGTAATGTAGGTAGAGTTAATGTTTCTCAGAGTAAATAATTATGGTTCAGTGTGTTTACCAACAGAATTCTTTATCTCTTGGGAGTAGAAGAGCCATTAGGCTATTTTTACTTGTCCAGTCACCATAACACTGTTTTTGTGGTCTTTGTGACCTACACTGGCTTCTAGTATCCTTCATTTTTAAACCATGTATTCGAATTCATTGTGAACAGTTTTGAACTCTTTTTTTAAAGAAAAGGGCTATAATGATCGTCATTTTATTGGTTGTTCATCATTTTTATTAGCTTAAGATATGAGTTCTTCTAGTGAAAAGCAAGATTTGGCCATTGTCACCTACACAGTGATCACATCTAGGTTAGATTGCTGCAACATGCTCTTCATGGGGGGGAATGCCTTTGAAAGAGTCCTGAAGCTTCAATTAGTGCAGAATGCAGCAGCCCTGTTGCTGATTGGCACTAATGACAAAGATTATATTATGTCTGTCTAGGACAACTACACTGGCTGCATAGTCACTTCTGAGCCCAATTCATACATATGAAGCTGCCTTATACTGAACCAGACCCTTGCTCTATGAAGGTCAGTATCGTCTACTCTGGCAGCAGCTCTCCAGTGTCTCAAGTAGAGATCGCTCACGTCACATACTGCCTGATCCCTTTTAACTGGAGATGCTGTGGCTTAAACCTGGGATCTTCTGCATGCAATGCAAATGCTCTACCACTGAGCCACGGCCCCTTACCATAGTGCCATTTATTAGCTTTAAAAGCCTAAAACATCTTGGAACCGGGATATCTAAAAGCCCACCTGGCTCCCACACACACTGGCACATCAGTTGAGATCTTCCTCTCAGGCCCTGCTCTGTCTCCCTCCGTAAATGGAGAGAAGATGAACCAATAGCAAGAGGGGGGGGGGGCTTTTCTGTTCTTGCACTCCAGTTACGGAATGCGCTTCTGCCATCTGTTTGCCTGGCACTGACCTTTGTAAGCTCTTGGCACCAGGTCAGTACTTGTTTACCTGCGTAATTTTGAGGGTTTTAATCTTTCTATTAATTTATTTTTTATTTTACAAAATTTAAATTCCACCTTTCTGCCCTTACGAGGGGCGGAATATTTATTTATTTTGTGTGTGTGTGCGCGCACACACGCACGAACGCACGCACACACACACTGTGTCCTGTGTTTTGTAAGCCTGCATTGGCTTGCCAGTGCAGGATATACATAGTTAAAATAGAATTAGTAATGACTTTTTGAACTGTTACTAGTAATTAATATGCTATTGTTCATTTTCTGGGATTTGAACTGTTACTAGTAATTAATATGCTATTGTTCATTTTCTGGGATTTGGAATTGAGACTTGAGAACAATTTGACATATATAAAATAACAGCAAGTTTTAAACGGCTTATGGCCAAGATAAATTATTCAAATTTGTATTGAAGAGGAGTACCTTCAGGAGAATGCTCAACAGCCAGACTTACTCTAGGTTAAGGGAGTTTATGCTGGAATGATTTTCAAGGTACTATAAACTGACTGTCTCATTCACTGTTTTTGTTAGTTCCAGTGTGTTCGCCTTGCATTCAACTGAGCCCCCAATCTCTGCCCAGCTTCTGGCTTTCCTTCGAGTGTTTTGTATGACTGAAGGTAAAACCCAAACCAGAATCTTAAGAACAATCGTATCTGTTTAGTTGTGTGAAGGTCAAAACTGAGAAATGAAACGAAGGGCGGGGGAAAGCTCAGCCTTGCAAATAAGTCCAGTGAGTTGCTGGTCCACAATTTATTTATTTATTGAGGTTCATCAGACCACACACAGCCCTGCTACTCCTTTATTGTCAAAGAACAAAACCTGCCTTCCAGTTCACCAAGGTTTATCTTCCTGGTTGACGGGGGGCAATTTGCAAATGTTTTATAGTTTGAAAAACCAAGATATAGTTTATTTGTCTTTCTTCCTTGTCCCCCAAAGACCTGGGGGGTGATACACTGGGGAAGGTGATGGAGTGTAAAGAAAAGTGAGCAAGCTGTGTTTAAGATATTTATGTTAAAGGATTAAGCTGCCTTAGGCTGTAGTCCTTTGGACGATTACCTGGAAGAGACACCCAAACTACACGTTTTCATATAACATAGGATCATTACAGGGACTTGAAATCATATGGCAGCTGTGAGTTTCCCATGGGAATTCAATTCTGAAGTGCTTCAGGGGCCTGTTTTGGATTGGGACCATGATGTTGGGAAGAAGGGGTTTCATCCTCTCCCCCCCTGCTGTTTTCCCAGCCTGAAACAGCCCAAAGTGATTTTATTGCCCCCATGAGGGAGTGTTTGTACTTCAGGAAGACAGTGGTGGTGGTGGGGGGGGAGGCTGAAGTCACTTGTACCAAAGTCCCCATGGGGAGTTTCTAGCTGCTGTTCTGCTGCAAGTCCTTGCGGTGATTGCCTGTTACATGTAATGTGTAGTTTTGCTCTCCATTGCTTTCTCCTTGTGGGTGGCTTGCTTCCCATTAATCCAACATCAGGCCATGTACTTGCCTTGTCGGTGGTCAGGATTAGTAGAGCAATTACTGGCCCTGCTTTCTGGATTAGTGACCAAAGTGTATAATAGAATGATTAGGAACTTTGGCTCTGAAACAGAGATTGGAAAGCAGCGGCTCTGCAGAATCCCTTTATTCACGGTGAAATTTTCTTTGCTTTGGTCAGAATATTTAGGGAAATTGCTGAAGGCTCTTTCCTTCTTGCAGATGAGCTGAAAGAACATTTGATAGGGGAACATGCAATTGACCGAATCTTCACCCTTGGAAATTCTGAGTTCCCTGTGAGCTGGGACAATGAGGTGAAACTTTGGACATTCCTTGAAGCCCGGGCATCTCTCCTGTTGAAAACCTACAAGACCACTGTTGCAGTAAGACTTCTATGAGCATGTGCTTTCACCTGTCTTCACAGTCAGCTTGGTCTAAAGCCCCAACTAGCTGTAATGAGCGTTACCCATTAAAAGTTTTTCCCTTCCTGTGAAGTCTTCTTTCTCGGAGAAATAATTAGTGAAGTTAATGATTCTGCTTTGCTGTTGTACTACTGTTGTTGTTTTTCTCGTAAACCTTTGTTTCTGGAAATGGAGCTTGATCCACAGAACGCACTTTGGGGCGTCTGAGGAGTTCTTCCTGGCAATCACTTCTGTCTTAAAACCTGGGCATTTCAAAAGCGGTCTTGTACACAACGCAAGCAGCTTGTTGTGCAGTGAGGAGTTGGAGGAGATAGGTTTTTTTGTTCATGGTTTATTTAATTCAGATATTTATATCCTATCTTTCCTTGCGGCTCCAAGTGGCTTGCAAATCATAATTTAAAAATATCCTGGTTTAAAACATAAAAAGTAGATAACCCCCTCCCTCAGAAAGGTACCTCCACTCTGTAAAGGTGCCTCCAAGCTGCAAAGAAAGTGGCCATGCAGCATCTCTTGAAAATTTCTAAAGACGGTGCCTCCCTTCCAGGAAGGTCCAAACTTCAGTGACTGCTAGGTTCTGTAAAAGGTTCTGCGAGAGCCAGTGCGGTGTCGTGACTAGAGGGCTAGACGGGGACCTGGGAGACCCAGGTTTGAGACCTCACTCTGCTGTGGAAGTTTGCTGGGTGATCGTGGGCCAGTCACACAGCCTAACCTCCCTCCCAGAGTTGTCATGAGGATAAACTAAAGGAGAGAACAATGTATGTCACTTTGGGTTCCCACTGGGGAGAGAGTGGAGATCTAAAGAGAGCCAGTTTGGTGTAGTGCTTAAGTGCACGGGCTCTAATCTGGGAGAACCGGGTTTGATTCCCCACTCCTCCACTCGCACCTGCTGGATGACCTTGGGCAAGCCATAGTTCTGTCAGAGGTGTTCTTGAAAGAGCAGTTTCTGTCAGAGCTCTCTCAGCCCCATCTACCTCACAAGCTGTCTGTTGTGAGGAGGGGAAGGGAAAGGAGTTTGTAAGCCGCTCTGAGACTCCTCTGGGTAGTGAAGGGCGGGGTATAAATCCAATCTCTTTTTCTTCTTCTTCTTCTAAATAAATACCAATGAAAGCCCCATGCTAAATGTTACTTGCTCAGTGTAATGCAACTGCCTATTGTCCTTTATGCCTGGGAATTCCTTCCAGAAAATTTAGGTGGTGCCATCCTTCTTCAAAACCCGCTTCACTCATGAGAGTAACTCACCTTAACTCAGTGCTCCGGTAGTTTTCATTCCTGACTGCAAGAAGTCCTAAGTATATAATATAACTGAATTTGCTCACATTCATCCCTTTGCTCCCTTTTTCTATTCCTGCCCTCCTTTTCTCTCCCATCTGTTGCTTTAAACTGTAAGATCATGGGGTAGTAGCCTGTAAAGTGCCATATAAATGGATGTCAACCATGAATAAACCTGGCAGCATAGATGCTGTTTACAACTTTAAACCAAAGCCATGTTTAGATTTTGGTACATCTTGATTTTTTTTTTTTCCTCTTTCCCCTTCCTCTGCCCTCTAGGAAGATAAATCCTTTTTGGAAACACATGACCTTACCTGCCATGCGACAATGGCTATTAAATTGCGTTTAGGTGAGAAAGAAATTTTGGAGAAGGCAGTCAAGAGTGCGGCTGTCAACAGAGAGTACTACAGCAAACAAATGTCAGAAGGAGCTCTCCTTCCCAAGTACGAAGAAAGTAATATTGCCTTGCTAGAGAACACTGTAGCGGACTCGAGGCTCCCAATCGTCTTGATCCTTTATGCCTGGGAATTCCTTCCAGAAAATTTAGGTGGTGCCATCCTTCTTCAAAAGTAACTCATCTTAACTCAGTGCTCCGGTAGTTTTCATTCCTGACTGCAAGAAGTCCTAAGTATGTAATGTAACTGAATTTGCTCACATTCATCCCTTTGCTCCCTTTTTCTGTTCCTGCCCTCCTTTTCTCTCCCATCTGTTGCTTTAAACTGTAAGATCTTGGGGTAGTAGCTTGTAAAGTGCCATATAAATGGATGTCAGCCATGAATAAACCTGGCAGCATAGACACTGTTTACAAAACCAAAGCCATGTTTAAATTTTGGTACATCTTGATATTTTTTTCCTCCTCTCCCCTTCCTCTGCCCTCTAGGAAGATAAATCCTTTTTGGAAACACATGACCTTACCTGCCATGCGACAATGGCTATTAAATTGCGTTTAGGTGAGAAAGAAATTTTGGAGAAGGCAGTCAAGAGTGCGGCTGTCAACAGAGAGTACTACAGCAAACAAATGTCAGAAGGAGCTCTCCTTCCCAAGTACGAAGAAAGTAATATTGCCTTGCTAGAGAACACTGTAGCGGACTCGAGGCTCCCAATCGTCTTGAGAAACTTGGAGGAAGAACCAGAGGAGCAGGAGGACTTAAAGATTGAAGAAGCAATTGGTGCGGAAGTGGCAGAGAATGGTTTTGTGAACGGCGACAGTGCTTTGCTCAATGGGACCAAATTGGAAACTGAAAATCTAAATCGAGAGGAAGGCAGCAGAGAGACTGAAGATGCCAAAGAATCTTCTTCAGACAGTACTGATGAGGTTAAAGAGTAGTCCTAAAATAGTTTTGCCTTCATTGTGAAATTGAAAACTAGCAGGTGTTTCCCCCCCCCCCACTTTCAAACAGTGATTTACATTGGTGTGTTTCCTAACATTTCTTTCTGCAGAAGAAAATGGGGTTTTTTGTTTGTTTTTGCTGCTTTGTAATAAACAAAGATTTTTAAGTTATTTAAAAGATTTAGCTTCCCTTTCCTGTTAAGATTGCCATCTTGCTTTTGGGGATGGTGCAGGGGGGGAGAGGCCTTCGGAAGATTTTGTGACCCTTTGTTTGGGGAAGCCTGGGGAAGAGGTCAGCTCTGTTAGCTGTCTTTCCATTCTGTGTACTCTGACTTCTGAAACATGAAGTTTGTTCATTGCGTCTTGCCAAAGGAGAGGGCAAGAAGCCGATTCTGACTGTTTTATGTAAGCAGAGAACAGAGCGCCACAAAGAGTGGATTAAAAAGATTGCACAGGGGAGATTCTTGGTCTGTATAGAGCCTGGAATACCATTCCTTTAAAAGGTAAGGTGGCAACCTTATTTTCATTAGATTTCAGCTGTTGATAAGAATTCTAATTACAGTGGTTTCTAAGAATTTTGGTTTATTTTATGGTTTTTGTTTACTGTGCAACAGCTTTTCGGTGTTTTCTTTTATTTTTTTTCTTCCTGAATCAAAGTGCATAACTACGGTACACTCTCCACTTAATTTTTAAAATGCTGATTTTTTTTTTATGACACTGTTTTATTTCCGACACCTTAGATGGCGATGAAGAGGTTGGGAATGGATCCACCAGCCCACAGCTTTAAACCACATTATTCAAAGTGAGGTTGCTCCTCAGCTTTCTTTCAGATTTTCACAAATAGCTAGAGATTTTCAAAGCTACACTTTTGACTAAGAAAAATTATTAAAAGTAAAACTTGATTTAATTTGTGTCTCCTATTTTTTTCCCATTCTTGTTTCCATCGTTATCAGCACACAACGTTAACGCCACAACCTGATTTTAGAATTTTGCCTTGGGACAAATGTTTCAGGGGAAGTAGGGTGGTGGTGGTGGTGGTAAGCCCTAGCATTTTACCCCATAATGCTTTAAGCCCATTCATTTGTACCACAATGGAGAAAAAGTTAGCCACATCAAAGTATCTATCTTGTAGAGCTCATCCGAAACAGACATAAGGACAAAAGAAGATCCCTGCAGGGTCAGACCAGTGGTCCATCTAGTCCATCACCCTGTCTCTCCCAGTGGCCAACCAGTTCCTCTGGAGGGCCAACAACAGGGCACAGAGGTTGAAACCTGCCCCTGATGTTGCCTCCTGGCTCTGGGGTTCAGGTTTATTGCCTCTGAACTTGGAGGTTCCCTTTAGTCACCATGGCTAGTAGCCACTGATAGACCTCTCCTCCATGAATCTTATCAAATCCCCTTTTAGAGCCACCTATGCCTGTGGCATACGTCCTCTGTTAACAAACTCCACATTTTAATCACTCACTTTTAAATAGTATTTCCGTTTGTCCATCCTGAACCTACTGCCCATCAGCTTCTTTGGATGCCCTCGAGTTCTAGTATTTTGGGAGAGGGAGAAAAATTTCTCTCTGCCGATTCCCTCCACCCCATGCGTGATTTCATAAACCTCTATCATGCGCCCCCCCCCCCCGCCCCTCCCCCTTAGTTGTCTCTTTTCTAAACTGAAAAGTCCCAGACTCTTCAGCCTTTCCTCTTAGGGAAAGTGCTCCAACCTCCTAATCATCTTGATTGCCCTCCTCTGTACTTTTTACAGCTCTGCGGTCACCTTAGTTTAATTTTTGTTACAGTCTAAAAACATCTTGGCTTTTTGCGTGCTTTTGATTTGTATCCTTACAATGATGTGTACTTTCCACTTTGTAGCCAAGAGAGGAAAGTTGCGAAAGCCCTTCAGAGGTTGTCGTAAAGCCCCAAGTGGACTGCGTGGTCCCTGAGTTGTCCACAGGTTCAAAAGCTTTTAGGGAGCAAGTAACCAGTCTTAGAAGTCCGCAACCTGACCAAACGTAAAGCTTAGACCGAAACCATGTTTGTCTTTCTCTAATCACTGCCTGCCCATTCATTTGTACCACAAATGAATGGGGGGGCTGTTAGATGGCATGTAGCTGGCTAGTAGCCTTGGTAAGAGTGTATAAAAGGATTTTTTGCTATGACGGTTGCCTTGAAAGTATGAAATCTCTGGAATAGAGATTTGGTGCAATGTCTAGTGTTTGGGTGAAGCTTTAGCTGTCTATGTGGCAGTGTTCCCATCCCTATGACAAGGAGAAGGAGACTAGTTGCTACAAAATAAGCAAATATGTGCAGTTTTTCTCCATGCATATAGCAGATTTTTTTGTTTGGGTGGAATTTTCTTCACTGTGGAATACTGATGACCTAGGCTTTTTCATTTCTTTTAAATTTTAAAATACCTTGATGTCTTTCTGTTTTCGTACTCAGTGGTTTTAAACAGACTTAAAATTAAAACTGCAAATGTAAAACAGTACAGTAAAAAAGAAAACAACAAGTCAAAAAAACACAAAATATCTATGGAGAATACTGGGTATTCCAAATCAAGAGACAGTGCTAGAAGTTTGAGCAAACACAGTTTTTTAGCTGTTGTCTACAATGACATACAGTGCAAGGGCTGGCAGATACCAGGGGAGGGTGTTCCAGAGTTTTGACTCCGTGACCCTTTCTTGGGTTGCCACCTCTTTAGCCTCAGAGGGTGGGGTGCCTAAAGCAGGGGTTCCAAAGTTGACCGGAGTGGGTGGGTGGGTTCATATGGGAGAAGATAGACCTTAAGGTGTTCTGGCCCCAAGCCGTATAAAGGTCAAAACTTGCACCTTGAGTTGAGCCCAGAATCAAATTACAGACAATGTAGATGGAAAAAGACTGGAGTGATATGGTCTCTACAGCCTTTTCCAGTAGAAATCCTGGCCGCAGCATTCTGTACCCACTGTACAGTCTATAAGGGCAGCCCCACCAAAAGGCTGCCGCTGGCTCACCAACCAAAACTGATGAAAGGCGCCCGTGGCCACCACTGCCAGCTGTCTACAGAACAATTTAAGGGGGGGGAAGGTAGCACTGGCTGATGTAGTGTGAGGAGATGCACATGGGAGCAGCTTCACTCTCATTCTCTCTCAGACCATTTAGGGTAGCTCCCCCTTGAATCAGTCCCAGAATCTGGTGCATCTTAGGAGTTGTTGATCTAATGCATTTTTTGCACAGAAGAGCTCTCAGCAGGTAGACAGGAGAATTCATTATTGTGGCTTCTGAATAGTCTTCAGGGTCAGCTCTGTTTTGAGCACATTACAATAATCTACTTAAATTATGAGACATCCGTGTTTGTTTATAACTTTTTATACCCTGCTTTTCCTCAAATTGGCTCAAGGAGGCTTAGAATAGGAAATCCTACAGGCTCTCTAAAACAATGCAAAAATCAATTTAAAAAATCCCAAAGGAAGAATGCATTAAAAACTGCATGTTTAAGACAATATTATCCTAAAAAGCAGCAACATCTAGTGATTAAGGGTTAAAGCTGGCCTATTGTGATCACAGCCACTATCTGAACATCTAGGAGTGACATATAAGAATGCAGTAGAAAAGAGCAAGAGTCCAGTAGCACTTTAAAGACTAACAAAGTATGTGTCAGGGTATGAGCTTTCATGAGTCACTGCTCACTTCTTCAGATATGTTGTATTTGATTCATCAGAGTGAGTGTGGTTCTCCACAGAATATGTAAACCCACATTCCTCAGACCATACAGACCTGACCTGTCTTCACTTCCACACCACAAATCAGCCATCTCTTCCAGTTGTTTAGCCCTCAGATATAAACTATTCATATATAAACAGGAAACCTGTGGCCTCTTAAAGGCAAGCAAAATTTTATTCCCGCATAAACATTTGTGAATTAGAGTTTACCTCTTTGGATGCAATGAGTGGACTCCCAATAGGAAGACAGCTTCATGCAGGAAGATGAGAAAAACACAGTCAAGGGGCCATGAAATACAGGAATCACACTATGAAATATAATGAATGATGTAAAATCCAGATATGATCAGGAAAAGTACGCAAAAGCATATGCTGCGATAAAATGTCTTTAAAGTGCCACAGTTTTTGCTGCAACAGATTAAGCTCTAGAATTGCCACCATCCAGGTGTGTTTAAGAATGTTGCTGTTTTGGGTTGGGTCTGATCAAAGCTGAGTGTCATCCTCTTATTGATCTTACAGGGCAGCAAAGTAATCAAGTGTCTTCGCCCAGCGTACCCAAAAGGGTGGGAACCTGATTCACACATGGCACTGACACTCCCGCAAGTTATCCTAGGGAGTAGAGCATTATGTGAACACTGTGGGAAGGGACAGTACCGCATAGTTGTATCTTGTACTAGCTAACTAACCATTATATATGTCCCTTCAGAGAGAAACAGAAGGATCCCCTGCCTTTTAAGGCTTGATTTATCTGAAAATCCACTGCGAGATCTGGAAGAATCCACCTGATCATATTCTCTCATTCACTTCCAGACTTCGGTGAGGCTACCAAACTAGTTTCTGCCCCAAACCTTAACCCCAGAATGATACGTATCTGGAAAACAAGTTTCCTGCAAAGAACGTTTGACATGCATGTATTTGAATTTCCTCGCCCCCAAAAAGGATGCATGCACTTGGTTTGAAAGCGGACTTTGAACATGCTTTTTAACAAAAACTCTCCTTTTGATACGGCATGGATGTATTCCTTCCTCCACATCATTGACAGTGTCAGCAAACTGATACAGGCATCGGCATGAAGAGTCATCCAGGCCAGGCCTTGCCTCTTGCTGGAGCTACACACTGTGGCCTGTGTGTGGTTGCTGCTGAGAACATTCATTTTTTTTAATTAGACTTATATCCCGCCCTCCCCACATTGTAGGCTCAGGACATCAGCCCTGTGTCAGCTTCTCTCTCTCTCTCTCTCTCTCTCTCCCCCCATTAGTAATATACAAAGCCTTGTGTAGCTGCACTGAGAGTTGGCCAAGCCTGCAAGCATTAGCCAATGTAGTGCAATGAAGGGCAGCAAGCATGCAAGATGTTATTGCTAGATGTTGCTCAGCAGAGAGGAGCAAACATGGACTGCTGTTTTTATCGATTGCCAGGTTTGTTCTGTAGCAGCTAATTCCGGATTAAGTGAGGATCCTAGTGGAGGCTTCCAGGTAAGCATTAGGAATGCGAGTGAAAACTCCCTTGCAAAATGCCTTGCAAATGTATTGCAGTGGTCATATCTGCCTTTATCTTGTTTACAAAAGCAAGAATATAGAAGACCCCTTATTACATGGAGTCGGCGACATCTGTGCTGGGTGCACATTCAGCCAATTGAGTACTGAATCTGGTTCAAGGTTATGGTAATGACCTTTAAAGCTCTATGCAGCCAGGGACCAGCGTACCTACAGGACTGTCTCTTCCCGTATGTGCCCCGGATAGCCTTGCACTCTGCAGATCAACATCAGGTAGCCCCCGGCCAAAAAGATGTCCACTTAGCCTCAACCAGGGCCAGGGCTTTCTCTGCTCTGGCCCCCCGGCCTGATGGAACACACTCCCAGGGCCTGTAAAATGGAGCTGTTCCACCAGGCCTTCGGTTGAGGTGACGGGCGTCCAACCATCTCGGCCTCCCCTGTCCACAGCACTGGCCCCAGTGCCAAGACTAGCATCTTGCAGGAGGCATTATGGACTACCTGAAGTTATTTGTTAAGCCGCCATCTTGCTTTTGTACTGTTTTAAACCTGGTTTTAGATTATATGTTTTAATAATTATTATGTTTTATATGTTGTGACTGCCCACTTGTGGGGTAGGGCGGGATATAAGCCCAATAAATAAATAAATAATGCTTCCGAGCCTGTGCAAACTACTTCATCACCGGTAACTAACTACGGACTATTCCTCTCCCCTTTGCAGAAGTGAAGAGGTTTAGGCATGAAAGGAAGTAACTTTCCAGCAGAGTTGAGTTATTGGGGGGGGGGTTTTTGAAAGAAAATCAAAATGTCCCTTAAGGCTTTGTTGGTGGCCTGTTTGTGACCACCTGTCCCCATTTCATACTTAATGAGGGTTATACAACTATTGGTTCTTTTTCCTGAGAGATGTTGCTCATGAAAAGCCCTTCCAAGCATACATTTCCTGTGCAAAATCTGTAGAGACTTTCCAAACATTATACATTTCCTGTGCAAAATCTGTAGAGAAAAGAGCGCACAGATGGGGTATATGTAGGACTGGATCCACTCGATCTGATCCAGTATTCCTTATGGCTTTTGGCTATGCAGGTTCCATTGACCTCCAGTATATACAGACTCTCTACCCCAGGGGAGTCAAACATGTGGCCCGGGGGCCGGATCAGGCCCCCGGAGGGCTTCTGTTGGATCCAGCACATACATTGGGATGGATTCTACCACTTTGTTTGGCAAAGTGTAGAGCCTTCCTCCAGAGGAAGAACCTCTTCTGCATTTAAGTGAGCTCAGTGATAGCTACATCCCAATGGGTATATGACCTTTTATAAGTATTCATGCTTTTTCCTACCTAGACATCTGCAAACTTTCTTTAGCTTCAGTTCAAGTATCGTGTGAAACCATGTCGACCGTCTGAACATAACCAACTCCACTAGCTATGCTTAGTTTGGATCCATCAAGCCAGGACCTACTGAAGACGGTTTGTTAACCACAATATGGTTTTGTGCCAATACAGACATTCTGGCCTAATTCAGGCTTGTTCCCTGCACTGCCCTTGCCAGCTATTGAGGGAAGCCGATAAAACCAAGGTTTGTCAGGACAAACCAGAATTTGAGAGATGATCTGCCACCTACATCCAGATTTTACAAACTAATCATAGTTAAAACATTATGCCTGAATCAAGCCTTGGCCACAGATTACTGTCTCCGTTTTTGTAAGATATATCCATCACTGGGTTGGATCCAACCAGTTCTTCTGCTGATGAAAAAAGGAGGGCGGTCCCATTGCCGCCCCCCCCCCCAAAGGTGGTTCTTTATGGACCTACATAAACAAAACCTATGTGGGACAGAGACTGGTAAGGAGGGGGATTGGGAGAAAGTGACTGAAAAAGCTGCCTGGATCCGACCCAGTATCCAGAGTTATACCGACCAATCTAAATTCCATCATACTACAATGGCTCCAGTTTTACATGAAAATACCAGCCCCTTTTATTCTTCAAGTGACACAGCTTTTGAACCTCAGACTCTTCCTTGGGAAGACTCGGTCTCATCCTCAATAGATTTCTGTACTGGGCAATTCACTTGAAAAATGAATCTACCTTCCAAAACTCAAAGCAGTTTCTTGGCGTCTGAAGAATCTGGAGAACCACTCTAATATCTAAAACAGAGTCAGGGTGTCTAACAGCAATTAATTTAAGTGATTGGATGCCAGGGATGGTTTAGTATAATTGCACACAGGTAGTAATTTATTAAGGTGCCTGTTTCTTTTGGCATATGTCAGAAAGGTCAGAGTTTATACTCTCTCTTTTTTTGGACATTAAGCTAGTCTTCCGAAACTCAGAAATCCTACTTTTTGGTCATTAATTTCATACACGCTGTGATGGTGACAATTAACCCACTTAATAAAGGTCAAGTTTCATTTTTTTCCAATTTCTGGAACACTTAACTTTATTCCTTCTTGAAAATGGGCAGATTACTGAATGATAAATAGCTATTAAATGAGTGCAGGAATGCAGCTCGGCTGTCAGGATAACTGCTGAACAGTTGGCAGTGGAAGAAACAGGAGGTGACTATCTAATATGAAGTCTGAGAAAAGGAGAATGCAGGCCCTTCATCCTGAGTCCTCTCCCTAGCAAAGGCGCAACATAATTAACGCAAAGATAAGAAAGAACTCAAATGTGAACTTGTGGATCTGACAAAATATGCAATCTATCATTAAAATCTGCCTCCATTCCTGAGGACTGGAAGGTAGCTAATGTAACCCCCATCTTTAAAAAAAGGTTCCAGAGGAGATTCGGGAAATTACAGGCCAGGTCAGTCTAATGCCGATACCGGGTAAGTTTGTGGAATCCATTATTAAGGATAGAGTTAATGAACAAAAGCTATTGAGGAAGAATCAGCATTGATTCTGTAAGGGAAGGTCTTACCTGTTAGAGTTCTTTGAGGGGGTGAACAAACATGTGGACAAGGATGATCCAATAAATGTTTACCTAGACTTCCAGAAAGTTTTTGATAACGTTCCTCATCAAAGGCTCCTAAGTAAACTCAGTAGTCATGGAATAAGGGGACAAGTCCTCTCGTGGATTAATAACTGGTTAATTAACAGGAACAGAGAGTGAGTATAAATGAGCAGTTTTCACAGTGGAGGGTGGTAAGCAGTGGGGTACCAGAGGGCTCAGTACTGGGTCCGGGCGAGTGGGCGTCAATGTGGCAAGTGCATGGGCAAGTGCAAAGTAATGCACATTGGAGCCAAAAATCCTATAAATACACATTGATGGGGTCCGAACTGGTGGAGACTGACCAGGAGAGAGATCTTAGAGCCATGTAGGTAACTCACTGAAACCGTCAAGGCAAATGCTATGCTGGAGATTATTAGGAAGGGAACTGAAAGCAAATCAGCCAGTATCATAATGTCCCTGTATAAATCTATGGTGCAGCCTGATTTGGAATACTGTGTACAGTTCTGGTCACCACACCTCAAAAAAGATATTGCATTGGAAAAAGTGCAGAGAAGGGCAATTAAAACTATTACAGGGATGGAACACTTTCCCTATGAAGAAAGGTTAAAGTGCTTGGGGCTCTTTAGCTTTGAGAAATGATGACTGAGGGGTGACATGATAGAGGTTTACAGAATTATGCATGGGATATAGAAGGTAGAGAAAGAAGTACAAGAACTCATGGGCACTCAATGAAATTAATGAGCAGTAGGTTTAGAACAGATAAAAGGAAATACCTCTTCACCCAAAGAGTAATTAACATGTGGAATTCACTGCCACAGGAAGTGGTGGTAGCTACAAGCATAGACAGCTTCAAGAGGGGGTTAGATAAACATGGAGCAGAGGTCCATCACTGGCTATTAGCCGTTAGGTATAGATGGAACACTATTGGGCAATGATGCACTGTATTCTTGGTGTTTGGAAGGCAACAGTGGGAGGGCTTCTGGAGTCTGGCCCCGCTGGTGGACCTCCTGATGGCTCCTGGTTTGGTTCCACTGTGTGAGAGAGTGTTTGACTGGATGGGCCACTGGCCTGATCCAACGTGGCTTCTCTTATGTTCTTATAACCAGGCCTCATTTTCAGACACATCTTAAGGATGGTTTCAGATAACCACTTCACTATATGTCTGCACCTGACATGCACAGAAAATCAAGCTACCTAGGGGGTGAGAGAGAGATTACCCCAACCCTTGGATAGTTTAGTTGTTTGCTTGGGCTCTTGGTTCTTTAATTACCAGAAACCTTAAACCTCTAAAGTAGTGGTCTTCAACCCACGGGGACGGTATCCTCAAATTGGTTGCAGTGCCCCACCTACAAAGCTGGGTCTTTCCATTTTTGCTTTTAATTTTTACTGCCTTTTTTACTTACTCCTTGTTTTAATCAAAGTGGTAATGTGCTTCCACACACTCTCTTTTTAGTTTGATATTTCATTATCCCAGCCAGGGCTTGGCTGTGTAAGGGCTGCTATTTTAACAGAAAGGTGGGTATACGTTTTTAATAAAAAGCTACTGCTAGAGATTAATATTTATATTGCTATTTTTTTAAAAAAAATCCAGGGTGTGGGCTGTCTTTGGCACTAATAACTTGAAGACATTTTTTCCCCTAACAAATTAAACTGTGAATTTTTTTTAGCAGACTGTTAGGGACACAGCAGCCCAAGGAAACTGTCCGTCCCTGAAGTAGGGCATCTTCTACAAAAGTCCCTGTCACAATAAACTTGTTAGTCCTCAAGGTGTCCCAAACCGCTCACCACGACAAAGAGCGTATTCCTTTCGATGGCCTCTCTCCCTAGATCTCAGTTCTGTCAAAAGCTGGCCAAATCTCACTAGCCAGCAGCTGTTCCCATTTCTCATGTATCTTCTCAATTCTCTCACTGTCCTTGCTTTATGCTTATCTCACTTCATGAGTGTGAAATTTTTCAGTTCATTATGTTCTGAACTGTTATTTAATTGAAGCTTTTGGACGGGAAGTCTGTAGGTAGTTCATGAGAGAGAGAGAGAGCCATTTAAAATTCTTCAGCCATGTACGCTTTTTAAAAGAAGCGATTCAGTCGAAAATGATGAGAAGGCCTTTCTCCTGCGGCAACCTGCTCTCAGTTTCAAATTGCCCTGCCTACTAACTAAACCCAGCATTCAAACCCTTCTTAAAACTGTTGTGTGCATGTATTTCTCAGAGCCTTAACCATCTTAAAAAGAAATACAACTAAAAGGGATGATAGGATTCATAAATGAAGAGAAGAAGAGAGAGAGAGAGACTTTGATTGATGAGCAGCCTTGCCTTGCCTTGCCTTCCCCAGCTTGGTGAGCCGGCGGCCGCACACACGTGTTCCCACGGCGGCCGCAGGGCCGCTCTCGGCGGGGCTGGGGCCGGGCGGCTTCCTTCGCAGCGGGTGGGCGGGGCTTCTTGGGAAATTTCGGGGGAGGCGCAAGCCCCCCAGCCCCCCCGCAGATTACGCCGGTGGCCTTAACCATCTTAAAAAGAAATACAACTAAAAGGGATGATAGGATTCATAAATAAAGCTTTTGACATTTTCTGAAAACTACCCATTGGGAAATAATTCCAGAGCTGGTGTCATGAGTAATAAGGCTCTGTCCCTTATGCCTTGCTTCTGAAAGCCAGAATATCTGAAGCAGGTCCTCCCGTGAGAACCTTGTCATGAGGGAGTGAGGAGAAGGATGCATTTGGGTGAATGCATTGCTGAAATTGTCCTGTTCTTTAAGGCCAGGATAAGGTGTTGGTTTTGTCCTTTAAAGCCCTACATGGCTTGGGACCAGGATATCTGAACAATAGGGTTGCCAGTCCCTAGATCCCAGTCTAGCGGGGGAAACCCTGCCCCCAAACAGCCACGTCCTCGCACAATATCCCTGATGTGATGACATCACTCGGAACTGACATCACATTGGGGATGTTGTGTGGGATGTTCTGGTTTGAGGCAAAACTCTATGGTAAATTTGGCCTAAAACCATAGAGTTTTGCCCTCAAACCAGACTGTTGCTGCACGAGACATCACTTCTGGGTGACGTCATCACATTGGGGACGTCCTGGAATGCCCCCCCCCATATCCCTCACCGCACCGCACTGGGCAATCCTACTGAAGGATCATTTAACTTCCATGTGTTCCTGTCTGTGAATTAAGATCATGGCGAGATGCCCTTCTGACTGTCCCACCAATTAAAGCTGCTTGTTTGGTGAGTATACAAGAGAGGGCCTTTTCCACAGCAGCCCCACAGTTATAGAACAATCCCTCCAGAGAGATGTACCTGACCCCTCACTGGGTTGCTAGCTTAGGCTGGGATATTCTTGGAGCAACTATTTCACATTCTTTATAATAGAGGGTCCAAGATGATTCTTCCATCTTCCGAATTCCTGGAGACTTTGGTGTCAGAGGCTGGGGTATACAGGGTTTGGGGAAGGGAGAGACCTCAGTGGGGTATAACACCATAAAGTGCACCTTCCAAAGCAGCCATTTCCTCCGAGGCCAGTTGTAATTCCAGGAAATCTCCAGCCACCACCTGGAGACTGGCAGCCCTGTCCTCAGGAGGCGATTGAAGACCATTGTATTTAAGACTCCCTTTTCATTGATCCAGGGGTCGTTGCGTAGAAAAAGAGCTAGGGGGACTCATTAGCATAACTCATTAGCATATGCCACACCCCCTGACATCACCGGAAGTGTGTCATAAGGCCACACCCCCTGACATCACTGGAAGTGTGTCTTAAGGCCACACACCCTGCCCCCAACGGTCCCGGCCGCCGCCGCCGGCCTTGTAGCTCCACTGCCGAGCCCCATGAGGGGCCCGGCGGTGGACCTGCAAGGCCGGTGGCAGTGCAAGGAAGCCCCGCAAAGGCCCTCCCTGGCCCCAGGCAGGCAGGGGTGGGGAGAGGCAGGGAGGAAGCAACTTAACCTCCCTCTTCTCCTGCCTCCTCCTGGCTGAATGAGGGCCGGAAGCGGGGCGGCCGGAAGCAGGGGCGGGGCTTCGTCATGTGCCCCGCCCCCCGTACCTCACCCGGGGGAACTGCGATCCCCCTCGATCCCCCCTGAAATGACCTCTGGATTGATCTATCTTTTACTATTGGCAGTCCTAACTGGAGTTTTTATAGTATGACCTTTATGGGTTTTATAACCGCTCTCATTGTATTTTTTATAATGTTGTGTTTATACTGTAAGTCACCCTTGAGCTCCTCAAGGGGGAAAGGTGGCTCATAAACGTTTTAAATAAATAAATAAAATACACCACCCTGAGCCCTGTTCTGTGGGGGGAGGGCAAATTAAATTAGAATTTAATAAATAAACAATTAAACCCCACACTTTGAATTGGACTCTGAAGCCTTTCAGAATTGGCATCTGGCACCCGCTAACTGGCCTGCTACTCTCTGGGCTGAAGGAAGGAAGAGCCGTGGCATCTGAAAGGCTCACGGTTTCCTTGCGATCAGGGACACTTTGTATATTTAGATCTGTTCAGTGTTTTCCTCCCAAACTGGCTTGCAGAGAATGTAAATGAACTGAGTCCTGTTGTCTCCCCATAAGGGGGCTTGTTTTCTTTCCCTGCCCTTCAGCAGAATGGTTGGCGGAGAGGGAAGGGCCAGTTGGGAGTTTGCAGTGCAGGCTGAGGGAAGAAGTCTTGATCCTTCTCTCTTTCTCCCTGACAGCTTCCTTTTGCAGGCCACTGTCTCTGTCAGATGCATGGTGGGTGGAGGGGATGCGTAATATATCAAGTGATGTGTCCAAGCATGTGTAAATTGGTCATGTACCACCCACAAAGGCCTATACAAACGGGGCAAAGTAGCTCGGGAGGCCAGCCCTTTGAGAACATCGGACTTTCTTTTTTGCCAGAGGGAAAGTTCCCTTTATTGGGAGGGATCCAACAATATTTAAAAACTGAGGGGAGAGAGTTTGGCTGCCCCCTTCCCTGAAATCTTGATATCTGAAGACAGGAAGCCACCTCAAAAAAAAGAAAAGAAAAAAGAATCTACCCTGAAAATGTAGTTATTCAGGCTAAGATTAAGTCTACAAACTGCTTCGGTGCTTTCAGCTTCAGTAGAAAAACCGCTTCGTAATCTCTAGTAATGACCCACTCTAACGAAAGAACAAGCGCTTGTTAAAGGTCATTTTAGCTGAGCGGAGACAACTGTTTCCTTTCCCAAGTGCTGTCATCTTTCACTTTAATTAATCTCCAAAGTGTAGGCTGATGGCAGTGGCTTCAAATACGGTAACACTGGGAAACTGGACTTCCAGTGACATTTTTATTGAAAAAATGTAAATCATATTTCGCTAGCGCTGTAATATGGGTGTTCATTAGCGAGATCCAAATTGCTGCAGCACACCTGTGGAACTGCGGCAGGAGGCTCCTGAATCTCAAATGAGGCTGCCAGAATCAGCAGGTTTAGAGCAGCCCTCCAAGCCCAAGAAGTTTCCTGTCAAGGAAGAAAGAAGAGATACCGGTAAAAAAAAAACCTAGTGGGAGTCACGACAGCTTTGGGGGGGTAGCGATTTTCAGTGGGTGAACAGCACTGAGGGAAAAATTGAAAAGCCTCTCTCCCACAGTGTCGCTTCCCCACTTAAAATCACAGCCCCACCAGGGTGGTTACTTTTTTAAAAAACAGAGAAATAACTGGATATAGAACATGTAATAAAGCCAGCAGAATATGGAGGTGCTAGAATTGATTGTACCCAGGCCCATAGCTAGGATTTTTTAATTCAGGGGGCCTTTAAATAAGTCAGGGGGCACCCCGCACAGACACCCCCCCCAAGGGAGCACCACAAATAAAATACAAAATTGGAAGTTGGGGGGCCTGGGCTGGATGGGCAGTTAGGGGGGGCCTTGGCAGTAAGTCGGGGGGGCTAGATGCCCCACTGTAGCTAGGGGCCTGATTGTACCACTTCAGAGTGTGGGGGACCGATTGTGGGTGTAATGTTGTAGTTAGTGTTGGGTGAGGCCTTGGGCCACCTGGATTCAAACCCCTGTCTTCCTGTGAAGTTCACTGGGTGACCTGTGGGCCAGTCAAATATTCTCACCTCACAGGATTGCTGTGAGGATAACACAGAAGACCCACGTAGGTCACCTGAGGACAGTGAAGGAACAGTGGAATAAATATGTAATAAGATTCAAGAGAGGTCCAGGGCCTGAATGACCATTTGATGTTTCCCTTTCTCCTCCCTGCTTCCCATGTCAATGCCATTTTTTCTGGTTTTTTCGCTGCCAGACTCCAATTTCATTCTCACATCTCTTTGTTAACTCTTGCATTTACATGCTAATTTGCTGCCGTCCATTGATCCTGCCGGCTAACCCATTCCAATTTCAACTCTGCATATGCATCTGGGCTCTGAGTGGCCTCTCCGAAGGGCTTACCCCCCACCCTCTTTTCCCCCTGTAACTAGCTTTTGAGACTTTCCCCCCAGTTTTGTCTGAACTGTTTTTGCACATGAAAGCTTACACTTTGAATAAAACTCTGTTGGTCTCAAAGGTGCCAGAGGACTCAAACCTTGTTCTGCCATTTTTTCTCAGATAGGGAAAAAAAACACAAGAGATGCATATTTACTACAGCAGTATGTTAAGATTTTATGTCTCAGAGCTAAAGACAAACTCCTGTTGGATTGCTTAGCTAAGTACAGCACTCCTGTATATAATTATTACTTTTTTATCCTACCCTTTTCTCCTTCTCTCCTAATACATCCAATGAAGTTGATGGGCAGTGGATTCAGGATGTACAAAAGGAAGCTCTTCACGCAGTGAGTAATTTAATGGTGCGATTCACTGCAACTGGACATAGTGATAGCCATGAGCGTTGGATTGGACATATTTGTGGCGGAGAGGTCCATCAAAGACTGCTGGCCACAACAACTAAAGGGGGATGCCCACATTCAGAGGCAGCAAATCTCCGAATACCAGTGCTAGGAGGCAGCATCAGGGGAAGACCACAGCTTCTATGCCTTGTTTGTTGGCCCTCCAAGGCAACTACTTGGCCTCAGTGTGAAACAGGATGCAGATCTAAATGGTCTGACCTAAAGCGTATTTCTTACATCCTTCCTCCATGGATCTCAGAACCTTTATCCTCACAACAACCATGTAATGTACATGAGGCTGAGAGAGAATGACTGGCCCTAGATCACCCAAAGAATTTCATGGTGAGCAGGGATCAGAACATGGCTCTCCCCTGGCTCAGTCCCAAACTCTAACCATGACACCATCTTGGCTCTTAAATAGCAGTTCTCACATTGTTTAGATTCAGGTGGGTAGCCGTGTTGGTCTGAAGCAATAGAACAAAGTTTGGTATAGTGGTCAGGAGTGTGGCCTCTAATCTGGGAGAACCGGGTTTGATTCCCCACTTCTTCACATGCAGCTGCTGGTGAGACCTTGGGTCAGTTACAAGTTATTTCAGAAATGTTGTCTCAGGAGCAGTTCTTGAAAGAGCTCTCTCTGCCCCACCAAACTCACAGGGTGTCTGTTGTGGGGAGGAGAAGGGAAAGGAGCTTGTAAAATGTTCTGAGATGCCTTCAGGTAGTAAAGGGTAGGGTATAAATCTAATCTCTTCTTCTTCTTCTTTAGTTCAGTGGCACCTTTAAGACCAACAAAGTGAGCTTTGGCCCTCAGTAAGATTGTTGGAGGGGGAGGGAGAATTAGCAATGCTGTAAATCAGGAACTTGCTGAAAATACTGTGTATTTTGTGGACATGTTCGTATGCCCTCAGCATATAAAGCTGCATGAGAGTGAATCATACCTTCAGTCACCTAGCTTAATACTGTCAATTCTGATGGGCAGAGGGTCTCAAACACAGATAGGCCCAGGGCTATTTTTGGGCAGGAACGCACAGGAACGGAGTTCCAGCTGGCTCCCAAGTTGGCCACGCCCAGCAGGAACTCATTAGCATAATAGGCCACACCCAACAGCAGAAACTCATTAGGATTGGCTACATTAGGGGTTTGTGGCCTAACATGCAAAGGAGTTCCTGCTACAAAAAAGGCCCTGGGTTTTGACAACAAACAAGGTAAACAGAAAAGCAAGCAAAAGGTGGGTGTGGCTGGATGACCACACTTCTGGTAACATGGGGGTGTGGCCTAATATGCTAATGAGCTGTGTTGTCAGGGGTGTGGCCCAATATGCTAATGAGTTCCTGCTGTTGGGTGTGGCCTATTATGCTAATGAGTTCCTGCTGGGCTTTTTCTACAAAAAGAGCCCTGGCATAGGCCTGTCCCAACACCTGCTAGTTGTGATCCCTTAACTGGAGATGCCAAGCACTAAACTTGGACCCTGTTTATGGAAAGAATGGGGTCTGCCACAGCCCTTGTGGAGCTGTGACGCCCAGCTTTCTTTCTCTGTTATACTTCCCTTGAAGTGTAATAGAATTATTTGGGAGGCAACCTGGGGACTGAAAACTCAGGGTGATTAACTTATAACTAATTTATGATGTGCAGGGTTTGAGGCTTTGAAATGCAGTTCTAAAAAGCCAACAATCCCCCATATCATTGAAGTTGAAAATTCGTTCATACGCACCGAATTGTTCTAGATGTAGCTGCGAACTGAAGCTGTGGACAGCATTTCTTGGTAGGTGAAATCTATTCCAAATAATCACTCGGGACTCCAACCAAGCACGTTTCTGAATGTTGCAGAACTGGAAGGACAGTAAATTCTTCTGATTTTTTTGCTTCTTTCCTATATGAAACATGAGCTTCTTTAAAATAATTTAAAAACCCATACAATTCTGCAGTTCTGTGCCTGTTTTCTGTGCATGGGAGTAAGCAGTGAAGTGGCTAAGTTTGCAGATGACACTAAGTTGTTCAGGCTGATGAACATCAGAGAGGACTGTGAGGCACTCCAGAGGGATCTGTCGAGGCTGGGCGAGTGGGTCAGTGTGACAAATGAGCTTCAACATGGGCAAGTGCCAAGTAATGCACACTGGAGCCACAAAACCTAACTATAAATATGCATTGATGGGGTCCAAACTGGTGGTAACTGATCAGGAGAGATATCTTGGAGTCGTGGTAGATAACTCACTGAAAATCTTGAGTCAGTGTGCAACGGCAATAAAAAAAGGCAAATGCCATGCTGGGAATTATTAGGAAAGGGACTGAAAAGAAATCAGCCCGTATCATAATGCCCTGTATAAATAGTGCGGTCTCATTTGGAATATTGTGTACAGTTCTGGTCACTGTACGTCAAAAAAGATATTATAGCATTGGAAAAGATGCAGAAAAGGGCAACTAAAATGATCAAAGGAATGGAACACTTTACATGTATCCTCTGTATTCTTGGTTCTTGGGGAGCAACAGTGGGAGGGCTTTTGGAGTTCTGGCCCCACTGCTGGACCTCCTGATGGCACTTGGTATTTTTGGCCACTGTGTGACACAGAGTGTTGGACTGGATGGGCCGTTGGCCTGATCCAACATGGCTTCTCTTATGTTCTTAGAAATAACTCCCACTAAATTGCTTAGGACAGAAATTTGTGTAAACAAGCTTAGAGGATCACATCGCCTGTAATGCTAAGGATCCTTAAAGACAGCATGCCCCAAGCCCCCCCCCCAGCAGTAATCAAAGAGCAGTATTCCCCCCAAAAGACAAGAGCCTCCTAGAAGTAACAAACTACCAGTGATACTTTGATTTTCACAGCCAACATGGCTGGAAATTCAACATGCCCTGCTTAAAATAGCTGTTTTCCGTTGAGTTGAGTACCCCATATAACCCCTTGGATGGTTCATTCGCAATTCAAAATGAGCATTGTTCCAAGTGTTTTTCCATCTGTATAGCTGGTAGCGTTCAGCAGTTGGCATTGTGCATACTAACAATTTATTGGACTGTTTGGCTTACCTACGCCAGAGGGTCATCATGGTCAGGTTATTTAAAACCAGCTACATTTTGAGCATAGGTTTTTGCACTTGTGCAGCCACTAGCATTCATTATGTTAGAATGTGCTCCAAACTTACTGGATGGAGCTAGTTTCCAAGCAACAATGTGAGAAGATACAAACGGTTTGTGATCCAGTTTTGAACACTCATTGAATACTCTGGCATTTGCGTATGGCAGGCAGAATGGAGCAAGACTCTACTGGCAGACAGAGGACTAGCAAAGAGGTTGTTTTCTTTTAGTAGCAATACCAAAATGTTTCTGTTCATCCAGGTTTTTAATTTAGGCGCCGGACTTTTAACACTATTTTAGTCTGGGAACTATTCTAAGCTGCCAGTGGTTCGTTTGCATGGTCTATGTTTTTATGCCAGGCTGTGGTTTTAATGCTGGATTTTAGTCATCTTTAAAAGTTTTGCTTTTGTCGTTATTATTTTGTATGCTTATCTCCAGATGGAGAAAGGAATAAGGGAGGTGACTAGAGCTGATAGTGTTATGATACTGGGAGACCTCAACTACCCTTACATTGACTGGTTGAGTCATGTTGTCAAAATGAGATTCCTAGACATCATAAATTACCGTACAGTGGAACACTTGGTCACAGAGTCACCCAGAGGGGTAATGATCTTGGACTTGGTTCTGAGAGGACCTGGTGAGAGATGTAGAGGTTGTTGCACTAATTGGAAACAGTGATCACAGTGCTATTAAGTTCAGCATTCATATCAATGGAAACTTACCCCTAAAGTCCAAACAGTAACTTTTGATTTCAAATTCCCTTCCTTCCTACAGCCCCTGTCCCACATGGTTTTAGTACAAACAAGTCCCAGGATCCCCTGCTAGAGTTGCCAGAAACCCTGCTGGCAACTCATGGGGGATGGGGGGAGGGAGGTCCAGCCAACGTTGCAACGACATGTCTACATCACTTCTGACGTGACCTGGAAGTGACATCATCACGCAGTGACGTCAAGGCGAAGCTCTGGTATTTGGGCAAAAACTCTATGGTAAATTTGGTTTCTATCATAGAGTTTTTGCCCAAATACGAGAGCGTTGTCCCAACGTCACTGACTTGATGATGTCACTTCTGGTTCTGGGTCACATCAGAAGTGCTGTAGACACATTGCTGCAACACCAATTGGGCCTCACTCTTTTTCCGGGTAAGTCAACCAGGGGCAACCCTCTCCTCTGCTTAGGTTTTTTTTTTGATGGACAAAAGGGGACATCTTCTTCCTTTTTTTACTAGTGGAAAAGCTGCTTGGATCCAGCTCAGTGGTGGGGTAGCAAAATTTTTATTTTCTTGGTCCAGCCCAGGTCACAAGCAGCAGTAGATATCCTGGAAACAGAGGAATATCCCCATTTGTATTGGAACATGCAGCTAACCAATTCAATATTGCTCAGATGAATACCTTGGTAAGGAAATACATCCAGATCTACAGTCACTGTGGCATTGCACAGAAAGCTGCTTTTGCATGTAGATGTCTCTTGCCAGATATGCAGAATATATTTTAAACACATTTTTCAGCTGCGTTACCTACCCTTAGCTTCTGAGAGCAGGGCAGTTTAAACATTTATTTATGTAGAGAATTGGCTCACTTTATTTCATTTTAAAAAATGATTAATTGCAAAAATCTAACCCCCCCAATCTATATTGTGCCCCTGGTTTTGACAAGCCTGTGGAAATATTTCATTCCCCCCACACCAAAAAAATCTGATCTGTCTCTTCTAGAGGCTGCTTGATATCTGGCCCAAAGGCCGTGGATGAAAGCAGGTTTCCGTGTATCGTGGCTAAAGGTGCAATTAAAGAAGAAATACTAGCAAGCTCTTTGAACTGTGACATATCTGCAGAGCCTTCAATTAGAGCCACTGTTAGTTCTGCTTTCACGCAGCTTAAATCATCCGGGCCTTGGAACTGATTTATGCAGAGAAAAGTTGCCGCTAAAATAATCATTTTCTTCTTGCAGAAAGTGACGAGCCTTCCCGGCTGGGGAGGTGTAAAATTCATTTGAAAGATATATTGTCTGGACATTCTCAGGTTTCTAAATACGCAGCATCAATAAACCTGTGTGGTCACAGGGCATTTAGAAAAGGGTTTAAGTATCATCTTCTGAAGGCTTTTGAGCTCCCCAGCAAATAAAGTTATCGTAGGCTACTCAAAGGCATTTAAGTTGCAAGAGGAAGATAGATGGCAGGCGGGAGGGGGGACAGAAAGAGTAGGGGGTTCTTCTGTGAATCCTAAAAGATACTGAAGCTTGTACAAGACTCTCTCGTAACTGGTGATGTGCCTAGGGGAAGGGAGAGCCTGCTTCTTGGGGGCAATCACCAACCCGCCTTGTGCAATGTAGAGGTGACCACAGAAAACTCTTAAAGATAACAGGGGTCAATACAGGCTAGAGCTGACAACTCTGGCATGGGGAGTTCCTCCTGGTGATTTGGAGGCAGTGCCTGGGGAGGGAAGAGTATGGAGGGGCAAGGGGTCTCAGCAGGGATCTGATGCCACAGAGTCCTAGAATCATAGAGTTGGAAGGGACCTCCAGGATCCACAATGCAGGAAATTCACAAATACCTCTCCCCACACACACACACTTCCAGTGACCCCTGTTCCAAGCCCAGAAGATTGTTTTAAAAAACACTCCAGGATCTTTGGCTAAACTAGCCTGGAGAAAGTTTGCTTCCTGACCTCAAAGTGGTGATCATCATTTCCCTGGGCATGTAAGAAAGGGCCACAAGAACTAAGCCCTGAGGCAACCCTTCCTGCCCTCCCTCTCATGATCTGCCTAAGTTCACAGAATCAGCATTGCTCTCAGATGGCCATCTAGCCTCTGCTTAACAACCTCCAAAGAAGGAGAGCCCACCACCTCCCAAGGAAGCTTCTGGGGCAACAGAAAACAATTCCTTGTCTCCTCTCCAGGCTAAACATATCCACCTCCTTCAACCTTCCCTCATAGGACTTCGTCTCCAGACCCCTCACTAGGGCTGCCAAATTGGGCCGGGGGGCGGGGAAACCCCCACTTTGGAGGCCCGATTTCCGCTGTGGCGGAATCGGGCCCCGGGGGAACCCCACCCCCGCATGCACGTCACAGGGAAGTGATGTCATGACGCCGGGCACGCTGGGTGCGGGGCCACAGCCATTTGAGGGGAAAACTCTATGTTTTCCCCTCAACCCTACCCCTCACCATCTTAATTGCCTTCCTCTGGCCACGTTCCAGCTTGTCTATCTTCTTAAATTGTGGTGCCCAAAACTAGGTGAGGTCTAACCAGAGCAGAGTAAAGCAATACCATCACTTTGCTTGATCTGTACACTACACTTCTGTTGATACAGCCCAAAATTGCATTTGCCTTTTCAGCTACCGCATCACACTGCTGACTCATTTTCAATGTATGGTCTACTAAGACCCCTAGATCCCTTTCACACACACTACTCCCAAGACAAGTCTCCTCCATCCTACAATTATGCATTTGATTTTTCCTACCTAAATGCAGAACTTCACATTTATCCCCATTGAAATTCACTGTATTTGTTTTAGCCCAGTTTTCCAGCCTGTCAAGATCATCCTGTATCCTGACTCTGTCCTCTACCGTATTTGATACCCCTCCCAATTTAGTGTCATCTGCAAATTTAATAAATATTCCCTCTATTCCTTCATCCAAATCATTCATAAAGATGTTGAACAAAATAGGTCCCAGGACAGATCCTTGAGGCGTTCCACTTGTCACTCCTCTCCAAGAGGATGAGCAACCATTAACAACCACTCTTTGGGTGCAATCTGTCAACCGTTTACAGATTCACCTAGCAGTAATAGGATCCAAACCACATTTTACCAACTTGTCAACAAGAATATTATGTGGAACCGTCTCAAAAGCCTTACTGAAATCAAGATAAACTATGTCTACAGCATTGCCCTGATCCAGCAAGGCTGTAACTTTCTCAAAAAAAGAGATAAGGTTAGTCTGACATGACTTGTTCTTGCGAAACCCATGCTGGCTTTTAGTAATCACAGCCATTCTTTCTAAGTGTTCAGGGACTGACTGATTGACGATTTGTCCTCCTGGCACAGTTGCCATCACCTCCAGGGGAACTGGCCTCCGTAGTCTGGAGAACAACTGTAATTCCAGGAGAACTCCATGCTCCATCTGGAGGTTGGTAACCCTAATACTGACCTTAAACCAGAAGGGATTGCACCTGGCTAGAAATCCAAAGATGGTGGGTGCACAATTGCAGGTATGTTGCCAGGCAGATGAAAACATGTGTCCCCAGCTGCATTTGGCATTGTAGATGGGGCTTGCTTTGGGTATTTCATATCCACATGCATGTCATAATGCATATGCATGTATCTGAATCCATTTTTTTGTACTGTTTGTAATCTACAAAAGTTATTGTTGGAGGAAAGGGAAAGTGGCAGAATACATTTTTAGCTTTTGTGAGTATTCTATGTGTACCTCTCAAATGTCCTTGATTGTCACAGACATCTCTGATATAGACGTTTTCTTTTAATCAAGTCCTGAATTCTAAGCAGATCTGGTTTTGTAAGACTCTCTTGGAAGCCTGATTCACATATGCAGCCACCAGCATGGGTGGGCATTTGTAACGCAAACCGTCTCTCCCGGTGTGACTTCATATGCTGCAACTGTGCTCAGTAATGGAATCCCTTCTATTGGTTCCACCCCCTGTGAGAATATGAACAATGGTTATCCATTTGCTTTTGGGGTAGCTGCTCTGGTGCCATGAAACAGTTTTTCAGAGGATGATACCATTCTGAGGTTTCAGAAACGATGTAAGAATAAGCATTTTAGAAGGGTTTTTGGCTTGTCTAGATGAGCATTTTTAACACTGTGGCTTTGAAAGGCAACAGCTTGTGGGTTGCTTTAAATTTGTTATTGTTGTTTATTTTAATTGCTGTTCTTAGTCATTTATGGCTGCGAGAGTTGGACTATAAGGAAGGCCGAGCGCCGAAGAATAGATTCTTTTGAACTATGGTGCTGAAGAAGACTCTTGAGAGTCCCTTGGACTGCAAGAAGATCAAATCAGTCAATCCTAAAAGAAATCAACCTTGACTGTTCCCTGGAAGGCCAGATAATGAAACTGAAGCTCAAATACTTTGGCCTCCAAATGAGAAGGGAGCACTCACTGGAGAAGACCCTGATGCTGGGAAAGATTGAAGGTCAAAGAAGATGGGGACGGCAAAGGATGAGATGGTTGGACAGTGTCATAGGTGCAACGAACATGAAATTGAGCCAACTTCAGAGGACGGCGGAAGACAGGAGGACCTGGCGTGATCTGGTCCATGGGGTCGCGAAGAATCGGACTCGACTGTGCGACTGAACAACAAAAACAACAACAACAATGATTTTATGACGTATTGGTTTTATGTTGTTACCTGGCTTGGGCCCAAGGTTCTCCGGCAACATTCCATGGGAGGGTGGGGATTTGAACCCGAGCCTCCCAGATCCAAGCCCAACATTCTAACCATGACACCATGCTGGCTCTGCTCTATATTGAGTTTTGCAATTTTGTCATAACAAAAAAGTTTGAAAGCCATTGTAGATCACAGTGGCTCTGTTTTTCAGATTGCAAGATCCATATCTCGCAAAACCAAGGAAAAGCGCAACCATACGTCAATATAATTGCAGTTTGCTCCACACAAGACACAGCGGCTGACAGGGACCCTGGCTTCCTGCTTTTTCGGCCGTGTGATTTCTATTACGGATAGTTCATGTAGGAATAGTGTGTCTTTAATCATTTAATTTAGTTAATTTAAAATGGTGTATGCATAATTTATTTACATAGAGGCAAAACCTTCTAATTCCTGCATTTATTATTATAATGCATAGTATTAGTGTATTTGTGTCACTGCTTTCTGCACGCTGCCTCAACATGTTAGCATTATATACATCATGCAGAAACAATGGTTGGAACAGATCTGAGAGTCCCATTCATGCAAAGTTTCCAATAAATTATGTACATCGCTTCCATTGTGAGACTCAGGAAATCACAATACAAATTAAATTGCATTCTCAGGCACTTGCCTATGCTCCTTATTTTAAAATACCTATGCCCGCCCCAACATACACACACTTCAGATTGTGTTATCTGAATTATTTCTGAGATAATTTGTTTTAATGCTTAACACTGCCATATGAAGAACAAAGATATGGAACAGTTTTTCAGAGCTGAAGATTATTTGAAAGAAGGAGCCCCACTTGTGGTGTGTAAGCACCACATTTTGCCTCTGCTTAAACAGGTATTGCAGGCTTTTGAATTATTTTAGTGACCTGCAAAATCTGTTTGGCCAGAAGTGACAGTGGAATTAAAGGAAGTAGAAACTATTCTCTGTTTTTACCCAAGAGACAGTGATTAAGCAAAACTGGGAGAAGGGTTATTGTTGTTATTATTATTAGATTTATTAATCGCTCCATCCCAGCTTACGCCGGGCTCTGGATAATGCTATAAAACATACAAAAACATTAAAATTCAATGTATAAATTAGTGAAAAGTACAGTACAAAATAAGACGATCCATGATGGCAAATTTCTGGACTGCCCCAATTCTGGACTGCCAGCCCCTTTTCTGGGTAGGGAAAAATGGAATTCAGAGCAAAAAAAAGTTTAAAAAGTTGGTTCTGAGCTTTTTAAGCACTTGGAGCCTAGCAAGGGAAGGCTGAAGTTGAAAAGGTTGAATCAGATGAAACGAGTCCCTCCCCTTCTGTCAGTGACTGGTGGTAGAGAATGGATTTTGCCTAATTCCCCTCTCCTCATTGCAGCACTCACAGCCCAGAGAATTTTGGCCACAAGGTTCTCCCAACCCCTAGCTTGGGGGGGGAGGGCATCACAGCTGGCTCCTGAGAGAGGGAAAAGATTGGAAAGATCCAAGTCCATTTGGCCCAGGAGAATGCCAAGTGGAGCAGTTCCCATGGTGCAAGATGCCATCTCTTCATGGGAAACTCTTGACAGTCAGAGCCGAGTCCGTCCCCTTTTAGCTGTTCGGCCAGTCCCCTTTTTGGTGTAGTAGAGAGATGCAGAAACGGCCAATCAGGGAGCCTGGAATCCTTGGAGGGAGCCTGGGGAGTGGGTGGGGGGGGAAAGAGGAGTTTACCTGTCACTTGGGGGCAGACAGGGGGGAAAGTCCTTTAGGCGGGTTAGGGATCTGGCTGTATCTTGCAGTCCCTTCTAGTAAAAATGGCCTGGGTTAGTGTGATGCCCTGGAAGCAACTGCTGAGTGGGTAGGGTTGCCAGCTCTGGGTTGGGAAATTCCTAGAGATTTTGGGGGTGGAGCCTGGGGAGGGTGAGGTTTGGGGAGGAGATGGATATCGGCAGGGCTTTATGGTAGAAAAAGCCCAGCAGGAACTCATTAGCATAATAGGCCACACCCAACAGCAGGAACTCATTAGCATATTGGGCCACACCCCTGACAGCACAGCTCATTAGCACATTGGGCCACACCCCCATGTTACCAGAAGTGTGGTCATCCAGCCACACCCACCTTTTGTTTGTTATTCTGTTTACCTTGTTTGTTGTTAAAACCCAGGGCTTTTTTGTAGCAGGAACTCCTTTGCATGTTAGGCCACACACCCCTAATGTAGCCAATCCAAATGAGTTTCTGCTGTTGGGTGTGGCCTATTATGCGAATGAGTTCCTGCTGGGCGTGGCCAACTTGGGAGCCAGCCGGAACTCCGTTCCTGTGTGTTCCTGCCCAAAAATAGCCCTGGATATCGGCAAGGTGTAATGCCATACAGTCCACCCTCCAAAGCAGCCATTTTCCCCAGGGGGACTGATCTTGGTTGTCTGGAGATCAATTCTGGAGGCTGGCAAACCTAGGACTTTGGAAGAACCTTTTGGAATATGCAAGGTTTGTTGTGCATAGACAGAAAAGATGACAAGAACATCCTGCAGGTGGCAGCAGAAGGGACAACTAGTTAGCATAGTGAGACTAGGGACTTCCTACTCTTTCCAAATAGTCTCCTTCCTGTGTCCTGATTGGATCAGTTAAGTCTCCCTCCTGCTCCTGCTGAGAACTCTTAGTCTGCAGACTCCCTACTAGTTAGTTAGGCAGGCTTCTCTCCCTGTCTCCTCTTTCTTACAACGTTTGTTCTCTTCTTGATAAACCAACGTTATTCTTTAAACAGCTTGTGCTCCACTTTACTGCATATCTACACTCTGCCAACAGAACCAGAGTGTACTGTGGCCTTTGGAGAACTCTGTCTGTCTTTGCCTGGCAACTCCCCCTACCTCTCTGCTGCTATACGTATCATACGATCATCTCCAATGCAGAAACTGATTCTGTGAAAACAAGACTGCAAACTAGCAATACTTTGGGCCTGTGACAGTGAATTAGGCTTGAAAAGCCAGCAAAGATGGAGTCTTTGGCCAGCTAAGGTTTGGCCAGCTTCCACACATAAAACTCAGTTTTCTGGCCTCGTGGGGCCTGGATAGGAGGATTCTGGGATGACGAAGGACCAGAGAAAATGAACTGTGGTGCAGTCAGGGTGAATCTTGTGTGGCTCACGATCATCTCTGGCTCCAGTGCTGCCCATGCATGTTTGCTTCTGTATTAGCTGTTCCTGTGGAGGGGTACAGTATAGCCTGATCTCATCAGATCTCAGAAGCTAAGCAGGGCTGGTACTCGGATGGGGGACCATCCAGGAAAAGTCTGCTGAGGAAGGCAATGGCAAACCACCTCTGCTTCTCACTTGCCTTGAAAACCCCTTGCTGGGTTTGAAGGCACCTGACATAGCGATCTTGTCAAGGCCAAGTCGGTCGTCACCTGGATGGGAGACTCGGGAGTTTCTGCTTGCAGCGCCTTGAGATTCATGACGGAGGAAAGGCTGCAAAAATATGTCAGTCTATTTACATGATGCATATCAGCTGCAAAAGTCATCTGTTTGTGGAACTGAATATGGGTTATCTCTGTGCAATGATTTTTTTGGGGTGTATTTTTTAATCTCTTCGTACAAAATACACCACTGCTCTAGACAGGAAAGACTGAAATATGGATTTTAATAGCTCTCCATTTCCTGTGTCGCATTTCACTCTGGTCCGAAATCGACCTGGATTTGCCTCCAGCCGCATTGGCTCTCTGCCCGTCCCTTCCTTCTGTGACCTGCGCTGCACATTGAAGAGACATCTTCATCAAGCTGTCCGTGCTGATGCCTTGCGCTGCTAATTCCCAGCCCCTTGGTATGTAGGAAGATTTTAAATTATTCCTTGTAATGTGCATTAGCTCGCACTTATCTATGCTGGATTTCATCTGCTGTCCTGTGGCCCAGCTACAGTTGGGTCAGATCTTTTCCGAAGTGCTTTGCCGGTCCCCACTGCCTTGACTGGCTTACATAATTGTGTCATCAGGACATTTTTACATCCTTTGCTCCCAAGTCACCAAGAAACTTCACTTAATGAGAACACCAAGACAGTCAGAGGAGAGAGAGAGAGAGGAAAAAACCCTCATGTTCCACTGCAGTGAAATTATGATTGACCCAGTACTTTTTTTGCCATTTATTTGCGATATGATGTAGTTAAAAGGAACCAAAGAGACTATTTTGGGGGGAAACAGGTAAGATTCCGCCCCAAATAAATTCATATCCACAGTGCGTGTAAAATGCCCCAGTTTCTCTCTCCGAAAAAGAAACAAAACCTCAAGCCCTATTGCAGAGGTAGCTGACTTTTTGGCTTGAGTGCTGGGGTGTGTGTGTGTACTGAGCTGTTAAGTAGGGATGTGTGCTCAGATATATCCTGTCCTAATATATATACCCCCAAAATATCTTACTGGTACTTTTCAGATATATTTGAGTATCTGAATAGTGTTTGGGATTTTTCAGGGTACCAATTAACTGCGTCCTGAAGAGAAGCAGTAAATATTGGGGTATATCTGTGAACATAAAGGTAAAGGTTCCCTTGCTCGAAAGCCAGTCAAATCCAACTCTAGGGTTGGCGGTGCTCATCTCTGTTTCAAAGCCGAAGAGCCAGCGCTGTCCGAAGATGTTTCCGTGGTCATGTGGCCGGCATGACTAAACACCAAGGTGCACGGAACGCTGTTACCTTCCCACTGAAGTGGTACCTATTTATCTACTTGCAATTTCTTGCTTTCGAACTGCTAGGTTGGCAGGAGCGGGAACTAGAGACGGGAGCTCACTCCGTCATGCGGCACCCGGGTCTTGAACTGCTGAACTACTGACCTTCCACAGCCTGCAGTTCAGCGTCTTAACCACTTGAGCCACCGCAGCTCCATCTGTGAACAGATGGGGCTGCTATTTTAAAGCTCCCAGAGCAGATCTGTTTCCCTTCATGTTTACAGGATTCCCAGGGCAACAGGAGGGAGGGGGAAGGGAGGCAGCTCTCCCAGGCAATGGGAACGGACCTTAGGTGGAGCACAGCATGGTCTCCCCAGTGTTGATGGTTCTCAAATGGTAAGCCTAGAACACCTTCCTTCTTATGGCAGGCATTGTAGGGGGGGCCCCACTGCCATTTCTCAAAGCCCCAGAAGTGCCTCCAAGACCAGCAAGGTTGTGGGCTCCTGCTCTGACCGCTAGACTACATTGTCACTTACATAAATGCTTACATAAGTGTCAACAATTGTAAATTCTCAATGCTGCATGACAAGCTGGCTCTGGGCTGAAGATACGGTTGCCATTCCCACCCCCAAAGAGCCCCATCTGCGCCAACGTGCCCAGCGCAATGACGTCACCCGGAGGTGACATCATCGTGCAGGGCATGTTGCACTGGGGACGACGACGACGATCTAGCATTTGAGAAAAAAACCCCTCTATGGTTATGATAGAGTTTTTCTCAAATGCTAGAGCGTCCCCTCACAATGTGTCCTCCACAATGATGTCACTTCTGGGTGACGTCATTCTATGCTGAGAAGTCTCAGGCATTGAGAGGGACCCCCCCCCCACATCGGCAGCCAAGTAAGACCTGGCAACCCTAGCTGAAGACCCTCCCCCCTTCATTACCAGTAGGCCAATGAGGGGAAAAGCGACATGACTATGGCACTTTCACACACATGCTGACTAATGCACTCTCAGTCTACTTTCAGTGCACTTTAGAACTGGATTTCACTGTGAAACCTGCCTCTCCCCATATGAACCCCGGAGAGCTTTACGCTCCTCCAACCAGCTCTGGTGATCCCTGGCCCAAGGGACGTCCACTTAGCATCAACCAAGGCAAGGGCTTTTTACAGGTCCCGTAGGGCCTGTAAAACGGAGCTCTTCCGCCAGGCTTTTGGCTGAGGTGGCAGATGTTCAGCCATTCTGGCCTCCCCTGTTCATGCCCCTTTCCCAGTGCCCTGCTGCTTTGGATAGTATTTGGGCACTGGAGTTTCCCGGGGTACCTATTTCTCCCAGTTTGGTGTAGTGGTTAAGTGTGCGGACTCTAATCTGGGAGAACCGGGTTTGATTCCCCACTCCTCCACTTGCAGCTGCTGGATGACCTTGGGCAAGCCATAGTTCTGTCAGAGCTGTCCTTGAAAGAGCAGTTCTGGAAAGAGCTCTCTCAGCCCCACCTACCTCACAGGGTGTCTGTTGTGGGGAGGGGAAGGGAAAGGAGTTTGTAAGCTGCTCTGAGACTCCAAGTGAAGGGCGGGGTATAAATCCAATCTCCTCCTCCTCCTCCTCCTCCTCCTCCTC